>NC_056728.1:227193068-227385827 GCF_019279795.1 Protopterus annectens | reverse complement strand
AGGGTACCTTCCTGCTCAGACCTCTCTGTGCAAGGAGACGTTGTACCCAGCAGGATTTATCACTAGTCCTACGAGGCCTTAACAGCTCCTTTGAACCTGCTGCGCTTCGGGTGATCTTAAGTACCTATCTTGCAAAAGCGTGTGTAGGTATTCACTTTGTCGCTATTTCCGTACTTCAAAGCTTAAAAGAGTTTCTGAAAGCTTCAGGCCCTTTGTGTAGCCAAACCCCGTGCTTGGCCTTTTCACCAGGGATAGGGGAGTGTAACTCAGTGACCAACCCCTCGCTTTCTTAGCCCCAAGGTAGCGTCCAGAGGCCCCAATATCAACCAATCCATTAACCTGCCAGTGCTTCTTTCACAAGTATCCCAGAACAAAGGAGAATACAAACTGCATTCATTAGATGTGCATAGACAATCATGGTTTTACATTCACAGGACTGCTGGTCATGTGAGCAATCCGACCTGAAGTTGATTCATCTCCTTTGCCAAATTTAACTTCTAGGAAGTAAAGCACTGTACTCCTAAGGTCCACTTTTATCACGCGATGGATCTCACGAAAGTGTATTCTATATGGGCCTATGAAAGTTCCCTGGGAGGCCCCCACACTCCAGGGGAGTTCGAGTGCACATTCTACTACGCTCTATATCCTACCTCCGCTGCCTTTTAGGTCGTCTATGTATCTGTACGATGATGTTTGCTCTGCAGCCACTTGGCCTTCATCTCATACCTTTATCAACCATTATAAGTTGGACGCTATTCCAGAGGGAGAGCATCTTTTGGCTCAAGAGTGCGTTATCCAGAATATCGCCATGCATGGTAGCGCTTAAGATCCAGGTAGTTGGGGACTCTGTCCCAAAGTGTTGCTGACAAATGAAGTACCTACTTCATGTATTAAGAAGTATGTACTTCGCCATAACGCGTTCCATTCTGAGTAGGAAACTTCATTTGTCTGCATGCCGCTCCGCTTCCCCCTGACCTTCTTCTGTGAATTTTTAGATTTCATGGATGTCCTTCTTCTAGTTTCCTCTCTTGGACGTGTATTTAACCTTTTAGCTGCTTGTATGAGGGGCAAACTTAATCTGAGGTCAGTCAGGGTTGGCAGGGGAGTTTTATGGGTAAGGGGAGGAGCTAGGAGCTCGTATCTGATAGCTGTGAAACAAGTTGCCGGCTCGGATCCGATACCCAAAGGTTGCAGACAAATGAAGTTTCCTACTCAGATGGAACGTTATGGTGAGTACATAACTTCTTATTTCGAATAGATCAGTGTTGCAGTAACTGCAGCCTCCCTCCATCTCCCTCTTTTTTTTCCTATTTTTATGCCAAGCTGTAGGATTTTTATTTCTGTTCCTGTCTGGCATGACTGTAGCTCCCGTGTTTTGTAACAAGAAAGCACTGAATTTTTGGCAAACTAGCCACCGATTTCATACTGCTCTCCTTGAGCTAAGTGGCTAGGACACTAAAAAGGTGCCTTAAAGCTTTAGAAGCTTGCCTTCTCATCTAATCCTTGCCCAGATGTCGCATAGTGCATGTAGCTTATGCTAATTCAACAGTGAGCTATATGAATATCTGCTGTTTTGGTAAGTTAATTGCACATCTGCCAGAAAGAGGTTGGATGTGCTATTTCTTTGCACCTGCAGAATGCTGCCCGTCTCCTCATTAAGATTGCCAAAGAAAGAGAGAGGTATCTGACCTCTTGAGATAGTCATGGTCATTTCAGGACTCACCTCTCTTCAAGGATGTTCTGCTGCTGCCCACAGTATCAACTCTATGGATACTGCATGAAGCAAAGGTATTCCCTATGTAGATTGTAGCCTCATTGCTGCATTTTCATTTGATTTATTTATTTGCTTTTTGTTTACCAGGAAAGTCCACTGGGCCTGAGAGCGGCCATTTTCAGTGGAGGTCTGGGGAGAAAAGCTCCAAAGCATAAACTTTAACATTTAAGATTTACAGTTCAGTGATACAATATTTATTTCTACAAAACAAATTAAACAGAATCTTACATGGGTACAACTTCACACAGAATAAAAAGTCAAAGAACAATTAACATGAAATGGAAAAGAAGTACAAAATGTACAAGTGAGTAGTTCACCATAATGTATAGAGAAAAGCAGACATTGCTGACCTTAAGGGTATACAAAGTAAAAGAAGTATCTGCTGTCGTTACGGAGATATTATCTTAACAAAAATAGAGCTACTATTTTACCATTAATAGAGATGACTGGAGAGTATGGGGATTTTGTGAAGTCTGGGGGGCTTAGTACAATTGCATGTCCAGCTAGATGACAGGTGGGCATGAAGGGAAGACATGAAATGAGAAAAGGTTTGAGTCGATCTGATGGGAAGAGGTAAAGTATTCTAAATTTTGGCTACAGAGTAAGAATAGAGAAGCTGATCAAGAGGGAGTGTTGGTTTGCGAATATGTAATAGTTGCTGGTCACCTGATCTAGGTGGCCTGTTGGGAAAGTAGTAGTTGAAGGTTGAGCTAAGAACCGGACAGTCTTGGGGTTTGAAAAGGATTTTGTGAGCAGTATTTAGTTGTAGATAGGAAAGGTACTAGGTAGCTCTAGCCATTTCAGAGGTTTGAGAGCAGTGCAATGGTGGGTAGAATATTTAGAGTTGGTTGCAAATTTGGCGATTTTATTATATCAAGTTTTTAGAAGAGATATGCATGTTAGTCTAGTGGATAGGTTTAGGAAACGGTTGTGTCTATACAGGGTACCAAGCTTGGAATGTGTTTTACGGATGTTGTGTTGTACGTGGATATCAGAATTCATGTGTTCATCTATAAGAACTCCAAGGAGCTGTGTGTGACTAACGACCTCTATTAAAGATTTATTGAGTGAAAAGATGGTGAAATCTGACTTGTTTAGGAGGGTTGTTTTTTTAAGGGCGAAAAGTATGATTTTTAGTTTAAGGATTCGGGGCAAGATGATTATTGTGCATCCAGGATTCAGTGACAGAGAAGGCATTTTGAGTTAAAGTAAGTCAGAAGGAGAGTTGGCAGAACAGATGACCGTGAAATCATCTGCATATTGAATGACTGACCCTAGTGGTAGTGAAGATTGAAATTTGTTAATGAAAATACTAAAGAGGATGAGTCCTAGTATGGAGGTGTTGAGAAAGGTGGAGATAGAGTTTTACCATCTTGTGCCCTGTTGTCTTTCATTTAAATAACTGTGGAACCAATTTAAAGTGTGGGGGGAGAGACCGATATTGGAAAGATGGGAAATGAGTAATGGGTGAGAAATGGTACTGAAGGTTTTGGATAGATCAAAAAAGAGGGATGAGACTAGTTGGCCTTTGTCACGAGCTTTGTTTACTGTGTCCACAAATGATAGAAGGGCAGTAATAGTATTATGATCAGGTCTAAAACCATGTTGTGATGGAGAGAGACTATGGTTATCTAAAAGATACTTGATGAGTTGGGTGTTGACACATTTTTCTAGTATTTTGGATAAAGGGGGAAAGAATTGCAATGGGACAGAAGTTAGTGATGTCAGTGTTGTTGCCATCTTTATGGAGTGGTAGAATGAAGGCTTTTTTCTATAGTCTAAGGACGTAGGACTCTAGGATAGATCTGTTAATAAGAATGCTTATGGGGTAGGAGATACTGTCTGCAGCTATTTTTAGGAATTCTGAAGGTAGATTGTCTGGGGCGTTGGGGCAGGGTTTTAGTTTAAGTAATAGGGGTTTTATGATAGAGGTGGTGGTTGGAGTTAGAATAAAATTGGCTTTGGGCGAGAGTTGGGGGTTGGGAGGTGAGCTGAGGGAGGAGGAATGGATAGTTTGGGGAAAGTTAGCAGCAATGTTAGAAATAGAGTTAAAGAAAGTATTGAAAAGGGAGGCTATTTCTTCAGGGGATTTTTCAGGGAGGGGGGCAGGGATTATTCTTTTTACCTGGATTAAGTAATGATGTAGTAGAGCTCCAGAATTTTTTTGGAGTTTTGTTGGTGATTTGACTGGAGCTTAAGATAATACTATTTTTTTTGTCTATAATGACTTGTTTCTTAACCTGGTTGTGAAGTTCTTTGTAATTTTGTAGGTCAAAGGAGTTTTTGTATTTTTGCCGTAGTTTCTAAGCTTTGTCTCTGGCATACATGAGAAGTTTAGTGGGTTTGGATAGCCAGGGGGCATGATTATTTTTTATCCGTTTTACACAGAGAGGGGCTAAGCTATTTACTATATTCAAGAAGGTTGTGTTGAAGTAAACACCAGCGTCATCTAGTGGGAAGGTTTTTAGTGAATGCCAATCCGTGGAGTTTAGGATATTGTTAAAGGTGGCAGGATTGAATAAGATTCCTAGTTTGCTTATATATATGCTCGTAGTGACAGTGGGGGGAGACTCTGTTGATAACGGCTGGGAGGTGGTCACTAAGCATATTGAGGGAGAGTTCCTGCAGGGGATATCTTGTTAGGGTTAGTGACAAGGATCCAGTCTAGAATGATCCCATATCATTCTTTTTGGTGGGTCTGGTTGGGGTTTTTTATGAGCTGGGTGAAGTTGAAGAGGTTGATGTTGGAAGAAGGATGTGCAGAGTTGAGGTCTAGCCATTTGATGTTTACGTTGCCTAGTATGATGGGTTCATTCTTAATGTTGAATGATACCCATGCTAGGATGTTCTCCAGTATAGGAATGTTGTTTCCAGGGGGTATGTATAGGGCAACTATGCAGAGTTTTTTATTTTTGTTCATATTTAGAAAAATTATAAGAAGTTCTGCATTGGAGAAAAGTGGTAAGGGTTGGTAAAAGAGACAAGGTTATATGAATTGGAGAAAAGGATTGCAACTCCACCTCCTTTTTTTGTGAGTCCTGTCTAGCCTAATTGTTTGATAACCTGGAGGGAGGAATTCATTGTCTTTGACATGTGGTTTTAGCCAAGTTTCAGTAATTGCGGGAATATCAGGTTGTTGGTGTGCGACCCATGCATGAAAGTCTGAGATTTGGAGGTAGTGCAGTTGGGTGATGAGGGAAGATTGAGTGAGGTAGGACCTGGATTTGGGTGAATATCGCCACATAAGGCTATGCATGAAACTTTGTTGTGGGGTGAGTGGTTTTGGCTATGGGGAGAGGTGGAGAGGATTTGATAAAGATATAGCATAGGAAGGAGGAGTGAATTGAAAAGGGTTTTTTATAGTGTGGGTAAGGGTTTAATTTTGTGGACGAGGTGGGGGATAGATGATAGAGGGGAAGGACAGATGTCAGTAAATCAGATGGAATAGATAGGGAGGAGGATGTGGAAGAAGTAGAAGTGGGGGTGGTAGAGAAGATGGGTGTATTATAAGTAGCAAGGACAGAAAGGGAGATTAGTAATAAGAGAAAAAGTACAGAGAATACTGTTAGAGTTGCGTTAGGGGACATGTTGGTGAAGAAACTTAAATGAGGAGAGAGAAAATGCTAGGTAGAAAGATGTTAGTAGGTCGTAATAGAGGTCTTGAATAATTAGATGTATATATAGTGGGGTGCGGCTCAAGGGAAAAGGAAGTATGTAGTATAGGAAAGTGGGGTGGTATGTGCAGGAAGATAAAAGGAGAGAAGTTAAGTAGGATGTACTAGAATAGGATAAGAGAAAGTTTAGTAGTGTAGGGGGATTAAAGAATAGTGACTGTAAATGTAAGGATAAGGAATTGTAGTGTGGGAGAGAGGCAGGGAAAGGTTGGCTAGTGTGAGGGTGTGAGTGTAGTGATTGATAAATTTGGAGTAGGGGAGTGGCCTGTTAAGTACAAGTCTGAGGAAAGTGGAGGTGGGTGGGAATGGGGGTAGGGGAGCAGAGAGAGCCCTTGCATAGCGAAGGAAAACGGAGCGGCTAGAACTCCACGCAAGAATGGGCCACAGCCGTAAAACAAAAAAATCAGTGAGCAGTTTGCAGTACAGGTCAGTACCTAGTGCAGAGGATTAGGATAAAGTAGAAGGTCTGTGCTAGATACTTAATGTAAAAGCTGTTAATTAGACATGCATTCAGGAGTAGACAAAATTAACTGTTAATTAGACATGCATTTAGGAGTAGACAAAATTAACAGGAAGGAATCTGCAAGTAAGAAATTACTAGTGGGGATAGGAGGAGTAAGTAAGATATATCTGGGAAAGAGGGAGGGGAACACTAGAGCTCTGTCAAAGTGTGCATACCACTACTGAAGTTACACAGCTAAATTGATAGCCCTGATAAACAAAAAGTAGTCTGCACTCATTAACAGTCACTTCTACATCTGGTTCATTCTCTAACCCGCACCCTTTGTAGGCTGCTCTTTAAGTACAGCCTTTTTGCCAGACGTTCTTGCATTTGGACACGTTACTTTCTGTGATGTAGGTTGTGGCATCCATTTATTTGTGTCAGTTTGACCCAAGGCAGTGCTTAAACAAACCCTAGTCATTTTGGCAACTTAAGTATTTGCGATACCCACTCTAAGCTTCATATGAGGGTATCTGAGTTGACTTTTCAAGTTTGTTGGTTTTATAATTTCAAACCACTTTCCTTCCCATTCAAAGTATCTAGAGCATGTTGCATTTTCAGTAGTGTGTTTCCCACTCATTTACATGCTGGAAGTCCTTTCCTATTCTAGAGTCCTCCAGCACCTGTCACCTCTGAAGTAAGGGGGAGAAGGACAGCCAATGTAGGGGGCCTTGCTCCCCCTGGAATCTTTTCCATAAACATTGTAAAAGTGAGAGCTGTTATGATGGTGTTTGCCTATCGAAATTTCAGTTTTCAAGTGTCCTAGCTCTCCTGATGTTCTTCGTGTTTCACTGTTGCAGTCCTTACATTTGGGTAATCTGCCTGCAGGTTGCCCTCAGTCGGCATGATTAACAAAGTCTTGGGTCCTCCGTCGGTTGCTGTCCCTTCTTCCATGACGTCAGGTTGTCAGGGGTATAAAAAATGCAACCGACGCCATTACATCAGTCTTTCTTGCCATGCGGTGTCTGAAGCAGTTCAAGTGCCAGTTGGCCGACGCCTGATATTTTCGTTCGAGTTTCAGAACAGTCTTCAACTAAAAGCTAAGTACCCCATTGGGGAAAACTTTTTCTTGCTCCTTTCCGATGTCAGTAAAAGTTCATAATTGCATTACTTGTGGAAAGCAAATACCTCATAAAGATTTTCATTCGTACTGTATTCCTTGCCTAGGCTCTGACTACGACGTACCTTGCTGTTGGTTTTGTGCTTTATTTAATCAGCACACTATCCGTCGTCGGTATATTTTTGCCTCTAACTGTTTCTGTTCTCCATTTTAATTATCCAGAAATGTCGTTGGTTAGCCATCCGACTACCGGAATTCCGAAAAGATGCAAAGATAGACAGAGACAGGCCACCGAGGTCCAAAACTGCCGACGACGCTTCTCCTAAGCCAGTCGCCAGTTCGCCGGTACTCAGGAGCTTTCGCAGCCCCTGATACCCCCTACTTCTAATTCGCAGACCTCTACTGAGACCCATTCGGAGTATGCCGCAAGATACTTCAACTATGGAACCCGCGGATGTCTCTACCTTGGATGTGTCTGGAGTCGCTGTGCAGGCACCGGCTTCTGAGGGTGTATTCAGGCCTACGGACTTGCATATTAAATTGACGCCTCCTTCATTACTAAGGCCTAAATCTCGATCCATGTCTAAAAAAAACTATGCCCAGGCCACATGCTCAGGCCTCTATGCCTAAAAAACAAGTGATAAAAATGGCTGAAGATCTAATAACTTTAATCAGGGGCAGTCAACCCCCCTCCAAGAGGCCTAGGGCTGAGCTTGATTATAAATCTTCTGATCGGGATTCTGTTTTTTCTGACTCTTCTGATGACCTGGATTTGTCCTTACCTACTTATGAGGATTCTGATGCAGAGGACTCTATTCCCTCTGCTTCCCCTCTTGAGGATTTTTGTTTTGGGGAAACCTTACATACTCTAAGGGAGCATGTTCACTGGGAAAGCCAGTAATTTTCTGATTCAAAAAAAGAGGCTTAGGGATTTTCTTCTCCTACCTCAGCATAGGCCTTTGGCTATTCCTCCTGTACTAGACATTGTCAATGATGCTTTCTCTGAATCCATTTTGGCCCCTAATTCCCTGCCTCCTGCTCCCAGTAAACCTGACAGATACTACAGGGTCCCAGAGTCCCACGAGTTCCTTTTCAAAAATCCTATTGCAGATCCAGAGACAATTTCACAGGGGCCCAAGGGCATTAAGGCTTCTACTGCTAAAAATCCTACCCCTTCTGATAGAGATTCCAGGGCGCTGGATAGATGGGGAAAAAAGGATTGTACTTCAGCAACTTTGGCAATTGGAGCTTTAAACTGCCAATTTCATATGTTAAAATATCAGCAACATGTTATTGGACTGCTTAAAGAGAAAATGATGTTGATTCCTGACTGTGTGGAAAATAAAGATTTACAGCATTTAAGTAATTCTGCTGAACAAGTTGGAAAACACACTTTGCAATATGATTTTGATTCTTTAGAAGCCTCTTGTAGGGCTGCTGTTACTGGGTCTGTGCTTAGAAGGCATGCTTGGCTTAAGGAGCAATCTTTGCCTGATCATGGTAAAGCTAAATTGTTGGATGCTCCTTTAAATCAGGACCACCTGTTTGGCAACAAGGCTGAAGAAGTTCTTAAAAAGATGGAAGATCATGCTAAATCTATGCAAACTGTTAAAGATTTTTTACAAGTTCAGCCTCCTAGTAGGCACTGGCCTTCTAAGAATTGGTCCTTTCCTGACTGTGTGGAAAATAAAGATTTACAGGATTTAATGCATTCTGCTGAACAAGTTGGAAAACACACTTTGCAATATGATTTTGATTCTTTAGAAGCCTCTTGTAGGGCTGCTGTTACTGGGTCTGTGCTTAGAAGGCATGCTTGGCTTAAGGAGCAATCTTTGCCTGATCATGGTAAAGCTAAATTGTTGGATGCTCCTTTAAATCAGGACCACCTGTTTGGCAACAAGGCTGAAGAAGTTCTTAAAAAGATGGAAGATCATGCTAAATCTATGCAAACTGTTAAAGATTTTTTACAAGTTCAGCCTCCTAGTAGGCACTGGCCTTCTAAGAATTGGTCCTTTCCAGCCCCTTCCAGGTCTCCTCAAGCTAAACTCAGACACAGCAAAACCCCCAGATTTCAGTCCCAGGGGCCTCACAGAACTAAGCAATGGGGGAGCCTCCACTTCCAAGTCTGGGAATAAAAAGACACCCCCCCTATGGTAAACTGTCTCAATGACTTCCTTTTAAAATTTCCAAGCACATATCTTCTGACTGCCCCTTTGTGGGGAATGATTGCTCTTCATGCAAAGAACTGGGAACTCATTACCCAGGACAAATGGGGTTTAAATATAGTGTCCCAGGGATACAGATTTCACTTCCACATGTTGCCAACGCCAAGTGGGTGGCTGGACCTACCCCCAAATCAGTGGGCAGAGGCTCAAAAACAAGTACTTTCTCTCTTAAGCATGTGGGCTATTCAACTGGTACCAGAAGAGGAAAAGGGACAAGGTTTCTACTCCAGACTTTTTCCTGGTACCCAGAAAAGACAAATCATGGTGTCCAGTCCTGGACCTGTCTACTCTAAACACCTTTCTGGGGATTCCAAAATTCAAGATGCTGACTCTTCACCAATTACTTCCTATGCTAGGCAAAGATGCCTGGTTGGCAACACTAGATTTAAAAGAGGCATACTTGCACATCCCAATCACGGAATCTTGCAGAAGATACCTACGCCTCAGAGCAGGCTACACCATCAGTTCTCTGCACTGCCCTTTGTGAATACCCTGGGCGCAGTAGATAAGCCAAAGTGCCTAGCTCCAGTTATTGCATTTTGCAGGCAAAGAAGTATTCAAATATACCCATACCTGGACAGTTGTCTAATTCAGGCAGAAAGCCAGGACGTACGTTTGAATCATCTGGTGTTTCTAGAAAGGGTTCTAACTTGTCTGGGGTACACCATAAACGAAAATAAATCACAACTGGTACCCTGTCAACAAATTACATTCCTGGGACCAAGCTTGAATACAACTTCCCAGATGGCTTACCTCACACCAGAAAAAGCAAATTAATTTGACAACCTACTTCAAAACAAGTGGCCACAATAACCCTGCTATCTGCATGACAAATACTGCAAGCCTTGGGATGTTCATCGTGTTTCACTGTTGCAGTCATGACTGTAGGGTTCTCCCCTGCCGGCAGGCAGTCCTCGGTCGGCCAGAATCCCAAAGTCTGGGTCCAGCGTCGGCTGTTCAGCCATGCTCCCTGACGTCAGAGCGCCAGGAGTACAAAGCTGACAGCCGACGCCCTGTTCTCCAGTCTTTCTTGCCGTGCGGTGATAGCAGTTACTCCTGACAATTTTATAAACGTACTTCAGTCCGAAGACTTTCTTCTCCTACTCAAAGCTAAGTACCCCGTTGGGGAAACTTTTTTCTTGCTCCAGTCCGATGTCAGAAAAAGTTAATAATTGTATTTCATGTGGGAAGCAAATACCTCATAAGGATTTTCATTCTTACTGTATTCCTTGCTTAGGCCCTGACCACGACGTAGCTAGTTGTCGGTTTTGTGCTAGATTCAATCAACGTACGATTAAACGAAGGTACAATTTTGCATTTCATTACTTCGGTAAGCGTTTTAATTATAAAATGTCGTCGGATACGGTTCCGGCTACCGGAGTTCAGAAACGATACAAGGATATAAAGACAGGCATCCGAGGTCCAAATCAGACGATGTACAAGCAGAGCTAGCTTCAGGTTCGGCTGTTGTCAGTGAGGCGCTTTTGCAGCCCCTGTCATTGGCCATTTCGGAACCGATGGCCGAAACGGACTCCCACGAGGAGCCAACTAGGCCTTTGAATATTTCTGTTGCAGGACCTTCGGACAATGCTCCTTCGGATGGGTCCGGAGCCGCTGTGCAGGTACCGGCTTCCGAAGGGGTTTTCAGGCCTACTCAGCTTCTAATAAAGGCAAAGCCAAAGAGAAAGGCAAAGACTCCTTCCAAATCAAAGACTGCAGCCCAGGCCTCTTCTGATCCGGCTCCCAAGTCTCAGAAACAGTTACTTAAGATGGCGGAGGACTTACTTACTATGATTAGGGGTTCACATCCCCCTCCAGATAAAAGGCCAAGGCAGGAAGTTTATTATGACTCCTCTGATCAGGCTTCTGTTTCTTCAGTTTCTTCTTCTGACCAGGAATATTCTTCCCTCCTTATGAGGATTCTGATGCTGAGGAATCTATTCCTTCAGCTTCTCCCCCTGAGGATTTCTCTTTTGGGGAAACTTTGCATGAAATGAGGGAACATTTCCACTGGGAAGGACAGGAGTATTCGGAATCTAAGAAAAGACTAAGGGATTTTCTTCTTCTTCCCCAACATAGACCCCTGGCTATTCCTCCTATTTTGGATATTGTGGATGATGCTTTTTCGGAGGCTAACTTAACTCCTGACTCTTTTCCTCCAGCTCCTGTTAAGCCAGACAGATATTATAGGGTTCCTGATTCCCACCAGTTTTTATACAAGAACCCTACTGCTGACCCTGAAACCATTTCTCAGGGTCCTAAAATTAAGGCCGCTTCTGCTAAAACCCCATTCCCACTGAGAAGGATTCCAGATCTTTAGAAAGATGGGGCAAAAAAGTGTACACTTCTGCTACTTTATGTATTAGGGCTTGAAACTTGTCAGTTTCATATGCTGAAATACCAGCTATTTCTCCTGTCTGTTTTAAAACAAAAGCTAACTTCCATTTCCGCCTGTGCAGATGATAAGGAATTACATGACTTAATGCATGCCACTGAACAAGTTGGGAAGCATGGTTTACACTGTGGATTTGATGCCTTGGAGGCTTCTTGTAGGGCTGCTGCCTCTGGCACAGTAATTAGAAGGCATGCATGGTTAAAGGAACAAAATTTGCCAGATCAAGTAAAAGCTAAATTATTGGATGCTCCTGTTCAGCATAATGTTTTGTTTGGATCTAAAGCTGAAGAGGTGATTAAAAAGATGGAGGACGAGGCAAAATCCATGCAAACAGTTAAAGATTTCTTACAAGTACAGCCACCCAGATTTAGTAGGAATTGGCCTACAAAAAATTGGTCCTTTCCCAGTTCAGACAGGCCTCACAGGGGTAGATACAGACGCTCCCGAGGAAGGCCTCAAACGCAAGCCTCTTATAGACCAAGACAGTGGACTGCTTCCACCCCTAGGGGAGGAGAGGACAGGTCGCAAGCTCATAGGAAACAGACTCAATGACTCTCTCTGTTGGGCTGCAGGAACTTCTTGCCTGGAAGCCCCTCTCGGAGGAAATCTTTCTCTTTTTCACCTAAATTGGACTCCTATAACCCAAGACAAGTGGGTTCTGGATGTGGTTTCAAGAGGTTACAAATTCCATTTTCATACCCTACCAAGGCCAAGCGGATGGCCAGATCTTCCAAAACATCAATGGTCAGAGGCCTTAAACCAGGTGGAAGCTCTCTTGGCTATGAAAGCCATAGAACTAGTTCCACTTTCAGAGATGGGACAAGGTTTTTACTCAAGGCTCTTTCTAGTCCCCAGGAAGCAAAATTCATGGAGACCCATTCTGGATCTGTCAGTCTTGAACACTTTTCTAGAGATACCAAAATTCAAGATGCTTACTCTACAGCAGCTACTTCCAATGCTGACCAAAATGCATGGATGGTAACTTTGGATTTAAAGGAGGCATATTTACACATTCCCATCAGGTAGGAACGCAGAAAATACCTCAGGTTCAAGGCCGGATCGAGGCACTATCAATTCTCTGCGCTGCCCTTTGGATTGTCTACTGTACCCAGGGTCTTCACCAAATGCCTGGCTCCAGTAGTAGCTTATTGCAGACTCAAGGGAATTCAGATTTACCCTTATCTGGATGACTGTCTTATTCAGGCAGACAGCAAGGATGTCTTACTCCAGCATCTAGAGTTTGTTCAGAATCTTCTCAAGTTCCTGGGATTCACTGTAAACCTAAAAAAGTCAAATTTGACACCCTCACAACAGATAATATTTCTGGGCGCTTCTCTAAACACAACACCACAGATGGCATTTCTGACATAAGAAAAACAATTGCAGCTGGCTTCAACTTTCAAAACCTTGGCAACTTTAACTCAGCTATCTGCAAGGAGATTCCTGCAGGCTTTGGGTTACATGGCCTCCTGCATCCTTCTCGTACCATATGCAAGACTACATATGATGAAAATACAGTGGTACCTAAAAAGTGTATGGTCTCAGCATTGCCACAGTTTAGACATACTGATCTCCGTCCTGCCTTGTCTTCAAAAGGAATTCCTTTGGTGGTTCAAGGCATGTACTCTAAACAAAGGAAAACCCTTCTGTCTGCCTCCTGCTACTCAGATACTAACCACGGACGCCTCAGATTATGCATGGGGAGCCCATTTTCAGGGCAACTGTCTGCAGGGCCTTTGGACAAAGGATCAGAAGCACTTGCATATCAATTTAAAGGAAATGTTAGCCGTTCAGAAAGCTCTATTGGCCTTCAGGAATCTCCTACAACCAGGACAACTACTGATACGGACAGACAACACCACAGTTATGTGGTACATAAACAAGCAAGGGGGATCTCATTCCTATCCCCTTTGCAGACTAGCCATAGATCTTTGGAACACAGCTCTAGCTTGCAATCTGGACCTTCAAGCTCAGTTTCTACCAGGGAAGCAAAACTTCCTGGCAGACAGTCTGAGCAGAAACCTTTCGGACCCACATGAATGGATGCTGGACACCGAAATGTTCCCCAGACTGCTGTAATCATCTTGATGTCCTCACATAGACCTCTTTGCATCCCACCTCAATCATCAACTACAGATTTTTTGCACCAGGACTTTCCACGAACAAGCTTGGAAAGTGGATGCACTATCATTCAGTTGGAGAAACCTCTCGGGATATGCCTTTCCACCTCTTCCTCTTCTTCCACGGGTATTATTAAAGATCAAACAGGACAAGCCCAAGATGATAATCTTGCTGGCCCCAAATTGGCCTCGACAGTTTTGGTACCCAACACTGAAAAACCTT
The DNA here is from genome assembly GCF_019279795.1 of Protopterus annectens. Taxonomy (NCBI): domain Eukaryota; kingdom Metazoa; phylum Chordata; order Ceratodontiformes; family Protopteridae; genus Protopterus; species Protopterus annectens. The sequence continues at coordinate 227,371,854 of NC_056728.1, read as the reverse complement.
TGTCTGGAGCCCCCTTGGGTTTTACCACAGACTCCAAACCTTCTGTCCCATCACCAGGGTCAGGTTCTACACTCCCATGTCAAAACTCTCAGCCTGGCGGCCTGGTTAATCCAGGGTCTTTGATTCATTCTCTCCTACCCTAGCAGGTTATGGATGTCATTTTAGAAGCCAGACGTCCTAGCACTAGAAAATCTTATGCAGGAAAATGGAAAAGATTTTGTTCCTGGATGCAGGCTCAGGATTCTGATCCTCTTATTCCTGACATTCCTCTGATTTTACTTTACCTGACAGACCTCTTACATAAGGGTCTCTCTTTCTCTTCCATAAAGATACATGCCTCTGCTATTTCTGCTCATTATAATACAGACCCTCCAATCTTTTCCCACCAGCTCATGAGACAGTTTCTCAGAGGAGCTAAGAACTTAAGGCCCCCTAGATCTCCTCCCATTCCTGCTTGGGATCTCAACTATGTTTTGGAAAAACTCACCTTACCTCCTTTTGAGCCTGCTGCCACATCTGACATCAAGTTTTTGTCTTGGAAGACAGCTATCCTGTTAGCTCTGACCTCTGCCAGGAGAGTTTTGGAGTTGCAAGCTCTCATGGCTGTGGAACCTTATATTATTTTTCATCAAGACAGGGTGTCTTTGAGGACTAATCCTACTTTCATGCCTAAGGTGATTTCCAAAGTGGCTTTAAATCAAACTATTCACTTGCCAACTTTTTTCCCCACTCCTCAAAATAAGGGGGAAAGGATCTTGCATTCCTTGGATGTACACAGACAACTACGTTTTTACCTGGACAGAACCAAGGACGTCAGGAAATCAGAGCAATTGTTTGTTTCTTGTGCTTCAAGTTCCCAAGGTAAAGCTATTTCAAAACAGACCATTTCCAAATGGATTGCTCATGGAATCAGATTTTGTTATTCACACCATGGAAAGCAAATACCAGGGACTATTAGGACTCACTCTACCAGAGCTGCTGCCACCTCAGCTGCCTTCCTCAGAGGAGTTCCTACCAAGGACATTTTGGAAGCTGCAACTTGGAGTTCAGTGCATACTTTTTCTAAGCACTACAATCTACCTCTTTACTCTAAGTCTAGGGCAGGCTTTGCTTCTGCAGTCTTGCAGGGCCTTTTAGCCGCCCCCTCTACTTTATGACCACCTCCCTTTCATTCTGCTTTGGGATTCTACCCTACAGTCATGACTGCAACAGTGAAACACGATGAACATAGTACAGTTGTGTACACTTACCATAAATGTAGATGTTCGAGTGTCTTCACTGTTGCAGTCTGCCTCTCCTCCTCCTGTCCCTCTTATTTTTTTTCTTTTGTGTGGTTCCTTTTTCACCCTTCTTCTGAGGTGTATTTGCAAAGGGTATGGGACCTTACTCATTTTGGAACTCCTGACATCTGGGGCAAGAAAAACTGGAGAACATGGCGTCGGCTGTCAGCTTTGTACTCCTGGCGCTCTGACATCAGGGAGCATGGCTGAACAGCCGACGCCGGACCCAGACTTTGGGATTCTGGCCGACCGAAGACTGCCTGCCGGCAGGGGAGAACCCTACAGTCATGACTGCAACAGTGAAGACACTCGAACATCTACATTTATGGTAAGTGTACACAACTGTACTTTAATGGCCTCCTGCATTCTTCTAATTCCATATGCAAGACTGCATATGAGGAAACTATAGTGATATCTAAAAAGCCTATGGAGTCAACATTTTCACAGCCTAGAAACAATGATTCCTATCATACCTTGCCTACGCTTAGAGTTCCTTTGGTGGCAGAGGCCTACCACCAAAACAAGGGACTACTTTTCACACCAACCCCTGCCGCCCAAACCCTAACAGATGCATCAGACTATGCATGGGGGGCTCACCTGGCAGGGAAGTGCAAGTCAAATGCACCTGCATATCAGTCAAAAAGAAATGTTAGCTGTGCAGAATGCTCGGACAGCCTTCAAGGACTACATTCTTCCAGGACAATTAATGGTAAAGACGGACAACATCACGGTTATGTGGTACATAAGCAGGGGGGTACACATTCTTACCCCCTCTGCAGACTAGCCATGGCATTGTGGAACACAGCCTTGAGCTACCAAGTGCACCTACAAGCTCAATTCCTGCCAGGAAAATTAAATACACTGGCAGACGGACTAAGCAGAAACCTTATGTACCCACATGAGTGGAAACTGGAACCAAGTATTTTCACCATGTTGACAAGCGAATGGGGGAGCCCAGATATAGACCTGTTTGCCTCCGCCCAGAACTACCAGTTGGACAAATTTTGCACAAGGACTCCCCACAAACAAGCCTGGAAAGTGAATGCTCTGTCCTTCAGCTGAAAAAACCTATCAGTCTATGCCTTCTCCCCGCTGCCTCTGCTCTCCAAAGTACTACTAAAAGTCAAACAGGACAAACCAAGGATGATTTTGATTGCTCCAGACTGGCCGCGCCAATAGTGGTACCCCTTCCTGCGCAGTATGCCACGGTTATCTCCATGGCATCTGCCTCAGACTCCTTCCCTGCTGTCTCAGCAGGAGAACCAGATTCTGCATCCTCAGCTTCCAACACTGAACCTTGCAGCCTGGCTAATTACTTTTAACTCTCCCTTACCATCCCTCAGCAAACCTGTGATAGATGTCATCTTAGAGGCAAGGAAGGCCTAGTACTATAAAATCTAATACTGAAAATTGGAAAAGATTCTGTGCCTGGAACCAATCTCAAGGAATGAGCACAGCAGCGCCCAATTTACCTCAGATTTTACAATACTTAACTGAGATACTTCACAAGGGCCTGTCTTTTTCCTCCATTAAAATCCACGCCTCAGCCATTTCAGCTCATTATAACACAGAAACCTCCCCTCTTCTCGTATCCACTGCTCAAGCAGTACCTCAGAAGGGCCAAAAATTTGAGACCACCCAGGAGAGCTCTAACCCCAGCCTGGGACCTTAACTTTGTATTGGAGAAACTCACTCTATCTCCTTTCGAGCCAGCTGCTACTGCAGACTTAAAATTTCTTTCTTGGAAAACAGCATTTGTTTTAGCAATCACTTCAGCTAGAAGGGTATCTGAATTACAGGCCCTTATGGTAGTGGAACCTTTCATCATCTTTCATGCAGACAGGGTGTCACTCAAAACCAATCCATCCTTCATGCCCAAGGTGGTATCCAGTGTGGCTCTTAATCAGTCTATTCATTTGCCAACCTTCTTTCCGAATCCACAGAACAAAGGGGAACAGATTCTGCATTCCTTGGATGTGCACAGACAACTTGGATTCTACTTGGACAGGACTAAACCTCAAAGAAAATCAGAACAACTGCTGGTAGCATTTGCTGCAGGGGCAGAGGGAAAGGCTATTTCAAAACAAACCATTTCTAAATTGATAAGCCATTGCATTAATTTCTGCTATAAGCACCATGGAAAACCTATCCCCCAGGGGATCAGACCTCTACTTCTACAGCCTTTCTCAGAGGCGTGTCTGCCAGGGACATCCTAGAAGCTGCTACCTGGAGTTCTGTACATACTTTCACCAAGCATTATCATTTGCCAATTTTCTCTAAATCCAGAGCTGGTTTTGCCACTGCAGTCTTGCAGGGCCTTATAGCTGGCCCTAATGCTATCCTCCCAACCACAGCTTTGGGAATCTACCCAAATGTAATGACTGCAACAGTGAAACACGAAGAATAGTTGTGTACACTTACCATAAATGTAGATGTTTGAGTGTATTCACTGTTGCAGTCCTGATTACCCTCCCTCCTGCCCCCTAACTTCTTTTGGCTATACCTCTACTTTCCTTTACTATGATTAAAAGCCTTTTTGGTGTATTTGCTTTTTTGTTGGAGGTATACCTTTGTGTTTTTTATGATGTCCTTCAAGGATGCATCTGCAGTCCTTACAAATGGGTTGTCCTGTCGTCAGGCAGCCCTTCGGTCGGCCGGATTCCAAAGTCTGGGTCTGGCTTCGGCTGGTGTCGCACTTCACCCGACGTCATTGCGGCAGTTATTCGGGTATAAAGGCATCAGCCGATGCCATTTTCCTCAGTCTTTCTTGCCGCGTGGCGCCTGAAGCAGAAGCTGTTTGCAAGTGCCGGGTCGGTCAGATCCAGAGATTACTTCTACCGAATACTACTTTGAAGACTTCTATAAAGCTAAGTACCCCGTTGGGGACTCTTTCTTGCCTCAGCCGATGTCAGAGAAAGTTAATAACTGTTTATCTTGTGGGAAACAAATACCTCATAAAGATATTGCATACATTGTTTAGGCCCAGACCACGACGTAGCAGCTTGTCTAGCCTGTGCTTCTTTAACCGACGGACGCTTAGACGCCGCCGGACTTTGCTGAACAGATTTTCGCCCGATTTTGCCTACATTATGCCGTCGGATCCTCCGACTACGCAAATGACCAAAAGCGCAAAAAGGACCGACATTCGCGGTCCGCGGTTTCGCTGAAACCGCGTTGCAATCCACGAGTGTCTCGGTTTCGGACGAAACCGAGCAAGCGGTTCTTTCTTCAGCCGATAACTTGCCTTCTACCGAGGCCTCTTCTATCCTGGTAGAAACGGCTTCTGAAATCCAGCCTTCTGTTGCATTTCACAGGATTTATCAGACACCATTCCACTAGATATTTCTACCCTGCACGTGGAGCTGCTAGGCCTCCTCCAGCTATGTCTATTAAGGCCTTTGCCAGGGCTAAAGCAGCCAAAACTTCCAAACCTGTGCCTGCCAAGCCCCCTCTCACAGGCCCAGCACCAGCTCCCATATGCTTTCTTTGGCACAGGATCTCATCACTTTAATTCGTGGATCCCAGCCTCATCCAGACAGGGCCTCTCTCCCTACTCCAGAAAAGAGGCCTAGAGCAGAGCCCCCTGAGCCAGTAGCCACAGATGATTCTTCTGATGATTCAGAACATACAGACCCTCCTGAGGCTTCTTATTCTCCTTACGAAGACTCTGATTCTGAGGAGTCCATCCCTTCAGCCTCTCCTCCTGAGGAATTTTCCTTTGGGGAAACCTTACATGCTATGAGGGAACAATTTCAGTGGCAGGGCCAAGATTTCTCAGACTCTAGAAAAAGGCTTAGGACCTTTCTACACTTACCACAGCATAGGCCTTTAGCTATTCCTCCAATTCTATCTGTTGTTGATGATGCATTTAATGATGCTTGCACTACTCCTGATACTTTACCTCCGGCTCCTGCTAAACCAGATAGGTACTACAGGGTCCCGGACACTCATCACCACTTATATAAGGCCCCTTTTGCAGATCCAGAGACTATCTCCCAGGGCCCTAAAGCTGTAGCAGCTACTTCTAAAAAAACCCCCTCCCCTCTGAAAGGGAATCTAGGTCCTTAGAGAGATGGGGTAAAAAACTTTACACCTCTGCTACTTTGTCAGCTAGAGCTTTGAACTGCCAATTTCATATGATTCAATATCAAGAGTTTATGCTTGACCAGTTGACTAAAAAGCTGGCCTCTGAAGAATCTTTAGATAAAAAGTATGTTCAAGAAATGTTACATAACATACAGCAGGTTAGTAACCATTCTTTAAAATGTGGCTATGATGCACTGGAGGCTTCCTTTAGATCAGCCATGACTGGCACAGTTATCAGGAGGCATGCATGGTTGAAAAGCAGGCATTACCAGACCATGTCAAATCTAAGCTTTTGATGCACCTATGGACAAGGTCAATTTATTTGGTGCCCTCACAGCAGGTTCTGAAAAGATGGAAGAGAAAGCAAAATCTGTGCAAACAGTAAAAGAGTTCTTACAAGTTCAAACTCCAAGGTTTAGCAGGAATTGGCCCAAGAATTGGTCCTTTCCGGACTCCTCTAAGGCACAAAGAGGCAGGAATAGGTGCTCTAGAGGCAGAAACCAATCCAGGGGTGCCTACAGGGGTCGCCAGTGGCAGGGTAACAACCAGCGAGGCACGGATACTGCCACCACCACTACAACAACTCAATCACAGTGACTTGGCGGCACCGCCTACCAGGGAACAACTAGAAGCACCCTTAGGCGGAAAGCTAACATTATTTTCAAGAAACTGGCACTGCATTACAAGAGAAAAATGGATTTTGCAGACTATAGACAAAGGTTACAGGTTACATTTCCATACACTACCAGGAAAGAGAGGAATGCCAAACCTACCACCTTCTCAAAGGGCAGAAGCTCTAAAACAAATATCTCAATTATTAAGAATGCGTGCTGTGGAAAAGGTACCATTTATGGAGCAAGGGAAGGATTTTACTCCAGGCTCTTCCTGGTACCAAGAAAAGAAAACAAATGGAGGCCTATTCTAGATCTGTCCGCTAAATACATTCCTCATTGTTCCAAACTTCAAAATGCTGACCCTACAGCAGCTTCTTCCCATGCTGGGCAAGGAGTCTTGGCTGGTAACTCTAGATCTCAAGGAGGCATACCTGCACGTCCCCATAAGACCAATTTGCAGAAGATACCTCGGATTTCTTGCAGGATCAGAGCATTATCAATTCTCAGCATTGCCCTTTGGCTTATCTACTGCGCCCAGAGTGTTCACGAAATGCCTGGCATCAGTAATCGCTCATTGCAGACTTCAGGGAATTCAAATCTATCCCTACCTGGACCGACTGCCTGATTCAAGCGGACAACAAAAACAAATTAACAGAAGACTTACAAAGAGTCATCTACCTGCTACAAGCCCTGGGATACACAGTCAATACAAAAGTCAAGGCTGATTCCATCCCAAATAATAACCTTTCTGGGTGCAGAACTGGACACATCAAAACAAATGGCATTTCTAACTACAGAAAAGAAAGAGCAACTTCCTCTCTATTTCTTGGCATTAACAAAGCAGAGCCATCTAACTGCAAGAAAAGTGCTACAAGCTCTAGGCTTCATGGCATCCTGCATAATTCTGGTCCCTCATGCCAGGCTTCATATGAGAAAGCTACAGTGGTACCTAAAGAATTTGTGGTCTCAGCACAAGCACAGCCTGGAAACCAAAATTCCAATGAACCCTTCCCTGAAGCAAGAGTTCTTATGGTGGGCTCAGGCCTGTCAATCAAACACAGGACTGCCCTTCTGCAAAAGTCAACCAAGACAAACTATCACGACAGATGCCTCAGACCTCGGTTGGGGGGCACACATGATGGACAAGTGCATTCAAGGCCTATGGACTCAAGACCAACTGCATCTGCACATAAATCTAAAAGAAATGATGGCAGTAAAATTGGCAATCCAGGCATTCAGACCTCTTCTCCACGAAGGCCAGCTGTTGATAAGGACAGACAACACCACAGTTATGTGGTACATCAACAAACAGGGAGGCACACACTCATACCCCCTATGCCGGCTGGCACTAGACCTATGGGATGTGGCTCTGAGCTACAACCTTCAGTTACAGGCAATTTATGTACCAGGGAAGGAAAACATTCTAGCAAACATATTAAGCAGAACTACAACAGATGCCCACGAATGGATGCTGCATCCGGACATCTTCAAAGCCATCACAAGAAAATGGGGATTACCACAAATAGACTTGTTTGCATCCCCATACAATCACCAGTTGAAGAAATTCTGCACAAGGACTTACCACCCACTTGCTTGGAAGGTGGACTCCCTATCCTTCAGTTGGAAAAGCCTGACAGCATACGCATTCCCACCACTTCCATTGATGCACAAGGTGCTTCTCAAGATCAAAGAGGAACGTCCAAGGATCATTCTGATAGCCCCAGACTGGCCAAGACAACATTGGTACCCACTGCTGAGGAGCATGTCCCGGGAACAAATATGGAAACTGCCCCTGATCCCATTACTGCTGACACAGAACAACTACAACATTCTGCATCCAAACCTAAAAACTCTGCAGCTAACTGCCTGGAACATTACATAACAGAAATTAACCCAAATTTATCCCAAAGGTTAAGGACATAATCCTGGAGGCTCAGACCTTCAACAAGAAAGAATTATGCAGCTAAATGGAAAAGATATCTCATCTGGAGTGCTGCAAAGGGCAAGATGTGACACTGGTGAACATAGCCAACATCCTGGAGTACTTGGGAGCTCTACCACACACAGGCCTGTCCTATTCCTCCATCAAGATACATGCATCAGCTATTTCAGCACAATACAGCTTGGATCCTCCTGTCTTCTCATCCTCTGCTCAGACAGTTTCTGAGGGTAATTAAAAATGTAAAACCTCCCAGGAAACCTCCATTACCAGCATGGGACTTGAACTTTGTGCTAGAAAAACTGACTCTACCTCCTTTCGAGCCAGCAGCTACAGCAGACTTGCAATACTTATCCTGGAAGACTGCCTTCCTGCTGGCAATAACTTCAGCAAGAAGGGTCTCTGAACTACAAGCATTAATGGCAGTACAACCCTTCCTGATCTTCCATCAAGATAGAGTGTCCATGAGAACAAATCCTACATTTATGCCTAAGGTGGTATCCAGAGTCTCTTTAAATCAGGCTATCCACCTTCCTACATTCTTCCCCAATCCACAGAACAGGGGAGAAAAGCTCTTATATACCTTGGATGTACACAGGCAATTACGCTACTACCTGGACAGGACAAAAAACAATAGAAAAACTGACCAGCTCCTGGTAGCTTATGCAACAGGAAAAGAAGGAAAACCAATTTCTAAACAGACAATCTCCAAATGGATAGGAAATTGCATTAGACTTTGTTACTCCTACCATGGAAAGAAAACTCCAGAGAACATCAGGCCTCACTCCACAAGGGCCACAGCCACTACCACAGCTTTCTTAGGAGTGGCTACCAAGGACATTATAGAGGCTGCTACTTGGACCTCCGTGCATACATTTGCCAAGCATTATAACTTACCTCTATACTCTAGATCCCGTGCTGGCTTTGCCACTGCTGTTTTGCAAGGGATCCTGACTACACCATAATCTATTCTCATTTCCTCCTCCCTAGTTTAGCTATGGTATTCTACCCATTTGTAAGGACTGCAGATGCATCCTTGAAGGACATAGTACAGTTTTGTACCTACCATAAATGTAGATGTCCGAGAGGAATGCATCTGCAGTCAGGATTACCCACCCTCCTTCCCCTCTGAGGTACTCCTAGGGTACTTACCAATCTTCAGCTAGCTTGGGGGGGATCTATTATGGTGTATTTGTTTGTATATATGTACATACATGTTTATTTTGTGTGTTTGCTCTCTACTATTTGGAAACTTTGACATTTATCCAAATTTAGCCTACCAAGAGGGCACCTGGCATCTGGGGCAAGAAACGCTGAGGAAAATGGCGTCGGCTGATGCCTTTATACCCGAATAACTGCCGTAATGACGTCGGGTGAAGTGCGACACCAGCCGAAGCCAGACCCAGACTTTGGAATCCAGCCGACTGAAGGGCTGCCTGACGACAGGACAACCCATTTGTAAGGACTGCAGATGCATTCCTCTCGGACATCTACATTTATGGTAGGTACAAAACTGTACTTTTAATTGCTCCCCTTTAGGGGGGCACCTGACATCTGGGGAAAGGAAAACTGATGTAATGGCATCGGCTGCATGTTTTATACCCCTGACGACCTGACGTCATGGAAGAAGGGACTGCAACCGATGCAGGACCCAAGACTTTGTTAATCAGGCCGACTGAAGGCAACCTGCAGGCAGATTACCCAAATGTAATGACTGCAACAGTGAATACACTTGAACATCTACATTTATGGTAAGTGTACACAACTGTACTTTATCTTGTTATACCTGCAAGTGAGGGTGGGGAGCTCAATCTTTGTCATTTTGATGAAAAACATTGACTGTGTGGCAGTGGGCTATGAAAATTTACAATTTTTTAATGTCAGATCATATTTTTGGGGAGACCACCCTAGCAGACAGATTTGGATGCCTTATGAATGGTCCCTCAGTAACCAGGTGAATTTTCCATCTTTAAAGCAGGCCCTTGTGTAACCTTTTTTGCCTCTCCACTGAACAGGTATCCCAGTTTCTTTTCGTTGATCCTCCCAGGGGTCATGGCAGGCAGAAGATGCTTTGGTCCATAAATAATCTTCTAGTCTCCTTTATGTTGCTTCTGTTTTTTTTTTCTGATGATGTGGTTCATCCAGAAAAACAAGCTTAATTTTTTTTTCATTGTTATTATAAGTAATGTATATTGATGTATTTGTATCTTTGTCAGATGATTGTACTGATCTTGTATGTAATTATATTTTACTGACTGTATAGCTTGAGGTGTTTCTATGCCATTACCTTTGTATTTTTTATTGGATTTTTGTGACCTTTGGCTCCAGGCAGGCTGAAAATGGTCCATTTCTCCAGTTCCATTTATAGCCAACAGCCCTGCTTTTTCTTAGAGTGTTTACCATCATGTTCTGTTTTCAGAGGCCTTCCTCTCTGAAATCGTATTCGAACAAGTGGAACGGTTTATTTTTTCCATTTGGCTGTCAAACTGACATAATTTTCATTTTAAGCAGCATAGCACTGCTGTCATTTTTGTTTTGCCATCTCCTTCTATAGGAACATTTTTTGTCTAGCTTTAAGCTTTTTTGTTACTTATAACATTTCCTCTCTTTTTTTCTCTACTCTGCATCAGAACTGCCTTCTGTTTTAATGGTTGTCTTTTGGCTCAAGATGACAAATATGTACACTGGTAGGCTTAACTTGAATGCTCATATTTTATATTTACAACAAAAGTAGATGATCTGATGAAGTCTTGGGTTCCAAGACGAAAGCGCTGATCTGCTGTGTCTTTTATTATTTTAATAAAGCCTTTGATACCGGACTGTGGGCTGGACTGCAATTTTTGTTGTTATTAGGTCAAAGCGTTTTTTTGGACGTTTTATTTCATATTTTATATTTGTTGCTTTCACATTTGCCTTTTTGACTTCTGTTTTGGGGGGGGGATTTCTGCAAGTGCTTGATGACCACGGCCTCAAAGCCAGGAAGTCAAGTGTCTTGTAGTTCATACAGGCTGTTGCTTACATTCAAACTCTTGAGTTCAGGCAAGCAGCTGCCATACCTTACCCAAGCATATTTGAGTTCAAACAAGTTGAGTGCAGCGACCATGAAGAGAGGGTGGCAGTGTAGGTTATGGCAGCAGTTGGAATGGGAGTTTAAATTTAGTGAGTGGAATGAGAATTTTAGCGTTAAGGGAGAGAGTACTGTGTTTAGGAACTGGGTGAGATTTTTAGGTTTAGACTTTGGGCACTGGTTGGGCTATGCAGTTTCACAGTGTCAGGTTTTGGGAGGGCTAAGTTGTAAGATTAGGCTAGTGTGAGTTAGAGCACTTGCCTTTTCGAACAAATGGCAGCAAGCAGGTGTGTCATGAGATACTTGCATGTGAGCACTCGTAGTAGACCCATGTATGAGTAATTTCTACAGTTTATTCTTTGACTTCTCTGTCCTGCTGCCAGCTGAAAGCTCTTGACCTCTGTTTCTCCAGTAAAAGCATATGCAATTCTTTGTCACTGAGCAGATGCGCCTCTGTTAAGTTTGACTCTGCTTAAACGGAAGTAGGTGTATATCTGTATAACTGGTTATGTAGTTTTTGAGCAAGTATTCCAGGAGGTGGTTCACCAGCAGTTGTATTGCTGATATTAGCTTGATTTCTCTTTTACCGGGCGGCAGGCAGGTCAAAGCCACGTGCATCATGATATCTTTGTCTTCATAAGGTATGGATGTGGTTACTTGATACCTCACATTAATTGAGTTACAGGGAGGCATTTGCCATGTACATGTCACCATGATGGACAGCTTTATATGGGGATACTTGCTTTGTTAATACTTCACCCATCAATGGCTTCATACTTACAAATGCATAAATATTACAAGGCCACTGAGCCCCATGCCCTTTTATGCTTTGCTAGTACCCTCCGTTAGGTCAGAAAATATCTGTCAGAACTGGAGTGAATTTGTGGCTGCTCTTTCAGTCATTTAGGTTCTGTTTAAAGGAATATAGTTAGTTGAACTACTTAACATGAGGGGGTAGTTTGTTCACAAGTTTGGGAGACTATGGGTTATAAACCTATCCCTTCACGGTATTTAGATTCCTGGATGTTCATCGTGTTACCCTGCTGCAGTCATCACACTTGGGTTATCTTGTCGTCAGGCGGTCCCGCAGTCGGCCTGAATTCCAAAGTCTTGGTCCGGCGTCGGTTGCTGTTGCTTCTTCCCTGACGTCAGTGCGCCAGAGGTATATATAATGCATCCGACGCCATTTTCTTCAGTTTTTCTTGCCCCTTGTGTTTGTGTTTGATTCAGAGACCTGGTAATGATGAGTCAATGATGAGCTCAAAAGTCAAACCCACCTCCAAAAACAGCACAATTAACAAAAAACTAAGGGTTGTGCTACTCAACGCCAGGAGTTTAAATCTCAAAATGCACGCGCTTGAAGCACTCCTCAGTATGGAGAACGTCGACATCTGTGCAGTAACTGAAACCTGGTTCAAGGCTCCAGAGAGCACCCCAGCACTACCAGGCTACAACTCATATCACATGTTTCGGCCACAGAACACGGACCGAAACACAAAAGGAGGGGGTGTATCCATATTCATCAAGGATACCTACACCTCCAGGTTAGTGGCGCAGCATGATACCTCTGAGATCATCCATGTGCAACTAACATCGGGCAAATCTGCAGTGCAAATTGTGTCCTGCTACAGATCACCCTCCATGACCCAGGACCACCACTCCACCTTTCTGGAGACACTGCAAAACATGAAGGTCCTACCAAACACCCTGATATTGGGCAATTTCAGTTACCCTACCATTCACTGGGAAAACTACTCGAGTGCAAATTCCCCGGCCCTGCGCTTCCTGGAATTCATCAACTCAAACTCCCTGTATCAACTGGTAAGCTCCCCTACCAGAGGTGAAAACATATTGGACCTGGTCATCGCCAACATGGGCGACAGGTGTTCCACACCGGAGGTCAACCCATCACTGGTTAGATCAGTCCATTAACTAATCAGTCTGGATGTCCACACCCCACGACCACCCCCAACTAAGGAAACCACAGTAAAAAACTTTTCTAAAGCAAGCTTCATCTTACTTAAGACAGAGGTGGTAAGTTTCACAACCCCCACACTAAAGGATAATGCTGCCAAAGATACAGAAACCTTTACAAATGCACTCTGAGCACCTACAGGGATGCATGGATCGTGCCATCCCTAGCAAAATCAGTGCTCACTCCACTTAAGAGAAGGAAACCAGTTTGGTAGACCCCTGCAATAAACAGGCTATACAATAGGAGGAGGAAACTTGTTCAGAAAAAAAGCAAATCCCAAGAAGGAAAGACATCCCTGATCAGTATCAGTAAGAAACTGAGGTCCCTCATGAAATCATCCAATGCTAACTTCGAAAGAAAAATAGCCAAGGATTCAAAAGATAACCACAAAGCCTTCTTTAGCTATGTTAAGAATCTAAGTGGCAACTCGCAGATATGCACTGAACTAGTGCAAAGTAGCACAAGATATACTGAACTTACTGATATTGCCAACATCTTTGCAGATTCATTGCAAACTTCACCCCCCTCTCATCTCCAAAAGGGCCCACAACAATACCGTAAAAGTGTAGTGTCCCAAAAATCACAGACTTACAGGTGAAAACAGCCCTTTCAAAAGCCAAAAACACAGCGTCAGTGGGACCAGATGGTGTCCCAGGCTGCGTCTTGTACGAACTACAGAACGAACTAACCACCCACCTAAACACGCTGTTCAACCTCAGCCTCTCCACATACTATGTGCCCATAGAGTGGCCCACAGCAATGGTTGTTCCTCTCCACAAAGGAGGGGCCACAACTGACCCTGGTAACTATCGCCCCATAAGCCTGACTAGCCTGGTCTGCAAGGCTATGGAGAGCATCATCATGGAACTTATTAACAAAGACATTGGGAGCCTCCAAACACTTGACCCGACCCAGTTCGGCTTTAAGGGCAGGTCATGCCTACTAAACCTGGTTGACTTCTTCGAGACAGTCACCAAGGCCATAGACGAGGGAAAGGTGTTTCACACAGCCTACCTTGACCTCGCCAAGGCTTTCAACACCATTCCCCACTCGGGTGTTACAGAAAAACTCACCAGCCTGAACATAAACCCCTATGTCACGAGATGGGTTGCCAACTGGCTTATAGACAGAACTCGCATGGTAAGAATAGTGGGCTCCAGGTCCGACTCTAAAACCAGTCACAAGTGGTGTCCTGCAAGGCTCGGTCCTGGAACCCATACTGTTCAGCATATACTTCTCAGAAGTACAGGCAAACACGGGAGGACTACGGCTAACCAAGTTTGCCGATGGCTGCAAACTGGGAGCCATAATTGACTCTCCGGCTGACACGGACATCCTCCAAAAGGGCTTTACTGAGATGGACACCTGGTGTCAAAGTCATGGCCTCAAGCTAAATGCTAAAAAATGCATAGTCATCCCATTTGGGGAAAAACAAAGCACCCACGTCTTACCACATAGGTGGCAGCCCCCTTAATACAGAAGAGGTAATAAGAGATCTGGGGACCCAGGTAGATAGTAATCTCTCCTTTGACAATCATATTGCTCAGAGTAGTTAGGAAATCCTTCTATGTGGCCTATCTAATTACTAAAGGGTTCGCATCTAGAAATAGAGGTTATAGTGCCCCTCTAATTGTCACTCATTAGACCCATCATAGAGTACAATGCCCCATTTGGGATATACCTCACAAGACACTTCCAACAGCTGGAAAGACCACAAAAGTACCTCACCAAGAGGATTACTGGTTTCAAACATATGTCCTATGCAAATCGACTGAAAAAACTCCATCTGTACTCAGTGGCATATCGCTTACTCAGAGGTGATCTCTGCCTGACTTACAAAGCCATATCCAACTCAGAATCGATGGACATGCTCCACCTAAAGAAATCCAAGTCACTGCGAGCCACGTGCTCTAGTGAGCTAAACCCTGCCACAACAATAAATAGAACATGCTGGAGGGATGGATTCCTGTCTCAGAGACTCCCCATGCTTTGGAACAAAATTCCAAATTACATCAGGCAGAGCCCCTCACTAACGCTCTTCAAGAGAAAACTTTACGAGTGGATGGGTAACAGAAAATACACCCCTGGGATCACTTCATTGGCTCTGCTTGACAGAGGATCAGTTAATCAATGGGGCGGCGAAAGCCAACACACTCTGGCTAGGCTTATAAATGCCTTCGGGCAGATAGCCTAGTACCTACCTATGAACCTATGATTTGTTTCATGCATGTATTTCAGTCACTGATTAGCTGTGTCCATTAGAGCACTTTCCAGCACTGTTGGAGCTAGCATCCACCCACAGGATCTGTGTAATATGTGGAATGTCCTTTTTACACTCGCAAAATAGGTAGATAGTATAGATTCATAGGTTGTTACTGGGCTAATGACTTGGGGGGGCTTTCTAAGCTTAACCAAGTTTTCACAAAAGAATAATTACGTCCTGTATCAAAATAGCACAGTCTTACAAGTTACTGCTTTATGAACCTTGCTGTAACAATGTTGTTTTAGCAGGATTCGTAACACCGCCTTTGTGACAGGCTTCACCACAAATCCTATACTCAGAAAGATTATCACAGAATATTGAAACATAATGTGTGGCATACACCTAAAAAACAGTGTAAACGTAACATTTTACAAGGGCAGGTGAGCAAACTAGAGGAAACATTAAAGGTAATGGTATCTCACAACTTGTTAAACATGCCTTCTTTTTAACTAACTTCTACAGCTTGATTTTTATGGAAGTATGAGTGAGGCAGCCCTAATGTCACTGATGTGTAGTGGTGTGTAGTGGTGAAATGTTAAGTGTACTATTGTTTATTGGAGGTAATTTTTCTCACATCTGCTTTTAAAAAAGTCATTCTACCATTGTAACTAATACAGCCCCTAAACCACTGCTACAAAGAATTACAATGTTTGTCAGTTGTGATTACATTTTGTGTGCTGTCAGAATGAAGTACAAGAAGTTTACATCTCAAACTTCACTTTCAGTGTGATTTTGGAATCAATTTTTCATACATGTATTCAGATTGGCTGTGACTTATGATCCAGTCATAACTGTTTATATTATTCAGCAGTAAGCTAAATTGTATATATTTTTTGTTTTATTGTGGAAATTAAGTGCTTGCTTTTGTGTCTTTGACAACATCAGATCAAATGTTTAAAAAACATTCTTCATCTATTTTTGACTTGGGGTTATGGTTCTTTTTCTCAAAACCGATCCAGCTGTTATATAGCTCACTTCAGCCAAAAAACTCTCGAGCTAATACTCTACCCACAATGCTCCTCCCTACATTTCCCCAGATCATGTTTGCTGCTCTTACAGCAAGACTCATCAGCCAAATCCTCTCTTGTAGCCAAGTAAAACATTTAATGTTAAGTTGTCTATCTCGCCTTCATTCTTGCTGGATGGGTTCGGAGCCGACCTCGGCTCCGACTCGGCCACTCTAAAAGCTCGAGAGTTGGTTCCACCGGCTCGAGGCTCCCCTTATATCCCACAATGCTAGGCGAGAGTTACCTCAGATCTCGTTTGCCGCTACAGCGATCGAGGTGTTGGTTTTCTACCGGCTTCTTGGTAAGAAAACTTTCAGTAAGTTAGGATACTTAAACCCCTTTATTTTTGATTTTAACTACTTTTTCCCTTAGTTTAGTGGATTTCTAATCCTTTTTTTCATAAAATCCCGTTTCTTTCCACAAGAACTTAAAAGTTCTCCCTCGGGCCTTCAGGCCTTTCCCCTATTCCCTAGTGGTGTGTGTGTGTTACTCTTAATTAAAACCCTTTGATAGTTGTTTTATTTTTGAGTTTTAAAAAATAAGATAAAGTGTAATCAGTGTGTCTGACTGAGTGTGTGTGGTTACACTTTCTTGTTCTAGGATGTCTAAAGACACAAAGGTTTCAGGCTTCAAGAAGTGTGATGCGTGCTGTCAGAAAATGTCTCTGACAGACGGTCACACTTCTTGTGTCTACTGCCTGGGTTTTGCACCTGCAGGACTCCTGTGCTGTATGCCACGGCTTCAGTCCCAGGGTCCTGCAGGAAAGAAAGAACAAGTTGATCCTAAGGGGTCTACTTAAGCCTGAGGATTCCCTTTCTGTCTCTGGGAAGCCCTCCAAGGCTTCTAGGTCCTCGGCTCCAGCTACTGAGCCGAGACCTAAGGCTATTAAATTGCCTGCATCGGCTCCGGCTGGAGCCGATGAGTCTACAGCTTCTGTGGTTCCCTCGGCTCGGCTGGAGCCGAGGTATTAGAAATCCTTGTCGGCTCCGACCAGACCTTCGGAGCCGACATCTAGGAAGAGAATCTAGGTCACCATCCCTTGGCTCCGTTCATTCGGCTCCAGCATCTCCTCTGCTGTCTGAACGGAGCCATAAATCTCTCCTCTAGGTCATCGAGGCTGTCGGATCATGACCTTCAGAGGGTAGTGAGTCGACTTCAAGTCCGAGGCACTGGCCCAAATGCTTCAGAGCCCGACTCATCAGTCGATGCCTGCCCCTGTCCATCAATATGTTCCTCCTCCGACTCGCTGAGCTCGGAGCCGGGCGTTGGAACCGAGACTGTGGTAGCGCCGAGCCGATACCAATGTCTTCGCTCCGTCGTCGGCTCCGATTTCTTCTTCGAGGAATCTCGGCGCCGACTTCCCTCGTCGGCTCCGAGGGGTGAGTGGCATCGGACCCTTGTCCGACCCCGCTCTTCCTCTCGGAGCTTCGGCTGGTGAGTTCGGCTCTGACATCGCCTCGAGCCATCACTGTCGGTGCCGAGGGAGGTTCCCAGCTTCTCGAGCGGGGACCTCTGGCTCTGCCTGACAGGGGTGCGTTCGAGGTCATGCGGAGTGTGTTAGAGCCTGGCTCTACTCCACAGTCGGCTCCGGCCGTCCTCCCTCACGGTGCCTCAGGTCAAGTCGATTCACTCCCTCATCCCGGACCGCAGAGAGCCAGCTCCTCAGGAACCCCTGTGGGATCTCATCCTCTTCCGAGGCCTCTCCTGATTTGGCAGAAGAGCCCCTCGGAAGAGGAAGTGTAAGAGGAAACACATTGACTCACCTGAGTCCATCACATCTGACACAGATTTAGAGGATTCGAAGGTTCCCCGTTCCCCTTCTGAAGATGTCTCTTTTGCAGACATTCTAGAAATCCTCAAACAGAGGGGAAATTGGCCAGCCCTCAACCCTTCGGAGGATGAATCTGTGTACCTTGAGGCGTTTGGCTCTCGTCCTTCCTCCTCCTGGGTGTCTCCCCCCTTTGACCCCCTCATGCAGGTGGTAGCTAAAAAGACATGGACGGCTCCTGATTCAGTGGACCCCACTCCCAGGAGACCCTCAAAATTCATAACGGCACCAGCAGACAAACAGTTCTTGACGAAAGGAGTTTCTGTGGATGCTATGGTGGTTGCTGCTGCCACTAAGAAGGAACTAGCTGATCCTTCAGTACCTGTCCATCCACCTAACAAGGAATCTAGGTCCATGGACAGGTACGGGAAGCGGATGTTCTCGTCAGCGACATTTGCTATGCGCGCTGAACTACCTGTGCCATTTTACTCGTCTTCAAAGGGACTTGATCAAAGAAGCGAGTGACATGTTGAAGGACCCTACAGCTGCGGGTTTTCAAGACAAGATGAACACTCAGCTGGCTACCCTTAACTCCATAGCCAACTCCTCCATGCGCCTCCTTTCTTATGCGGCTGATGGAGCGAGCAGGGCCGCAGGGACAGGTGTGGCCTTACGTAGGCATGCCTGGATGCGGCTATGCAATTTGCGGACCTTTCAAGACGTCTTTCACTAATTCCCGCTCGATGGATCATCTCTTTGGTCCTCAAGTGAAAGAAACCTTGACTAGGTGCGAGACTGATGGCAAGACTCTTTCTGCCGCCGGAGTCCGTTTTTCTACTCCTTCTAGGCCTTACCCCAAAGGCCAGAAAAGTGGGAAAATGTGGTTCCGTAAACAATCTCAAGGGACTTCGCCTGACGCACAGAGTCGGTTCCCCGCCAGAGGCAGAGGCGGGAATAACAATGGTAGACGTCGCCCTCGAGGCAGGGGCTCCGCAGAACCAGGGCAATCGAGAAGCTTTCTCTGATAAGCCCTTTCAGCATCCCTGAGGTGTTGCCCGACTGTCCACTTTGGAGGCAGTCGGGGGAAGATTGTCACTGTACCCAGAAGCCTGGCTATCCCTGACTCAAGACAAATGGGTACAGTCCGTCATTTCCCAAGGCTATTCTATTCCCTTTCTTCGCATTCCAAACCAATCAAAAAAATCCCTTCCAGATGTTCCACCCGCTCAAAGGGATCTAGCGGTTTTGGAAATTTCAAAGCTGCTTGCAAAAAGAGCAATTCAGCCAGTTCCAGCAGACCAGCAAGGATCCGGAATCTACTCAAGGTTCTTTTTAGTTCCAAAGAAAACAGGAGACTGGAGACCAATTTTGGATCTCAGTATCTTGAACAGATCAGTCAAGAAAACAAGATTTCGGATGGTCACGCTGCAGTCCATCCTTCCCCTATTGGGAAAAGGAAACTGGATGTGCTCTATAGACCTTCAGGATGCGTGCTATCACATAAAATGAACAGACGCCCAGAAGATTCCTCCGCTTCAGGCTGGGAACCAGTCATTTTCAATTCAGGGCCCTGCCCTTTGGTCTCACCACTGCCCCCCGGGTGTTTACCAAATGCATGGCAGTGGTAGCTTCTCACCTGAGACGACAAGGATTCCAGGTGTTTCCATATTTGGACGACTGGCTCCTCACAGCTCCCACCAAGCATCTCCTTCTGATGGCCAGGGATTACACTTTTCGCATTTGTCAAAAGTTAGGCATTTCAATAAATTGCGAAAAGTCTGTTTTGTCGCCTTGTCGTACTATTATCTTCATAGGCGCAAATCTAGACACAGTCGATATGTCTGCGAGACTAACAAATCAGAGGATAACAGACATACACAAACTGGTCTCACTCCTTTTCAACAACAACAGAATCAAAGCCAGGTTAGTTCTGAAAGTGTTGGGTATTATGGCGGCGGCCATACCTCTACTTCCATTAGCCAGATTCCACATGCGAATCCTTCAATGGATGCTCTTTACACAATGGTCATACCAGCAACTTCCAATGTCCCACACCATTATGATCACGCAAGCGTGCAGAAATCATCTCATGTGGTGGATGTCTTCCCCTCAGCTCTTGTTGGGAAGACCCTTTGTTCCTCCCCCTCCGGTTGCTACTCTGACAACGGACGCCTCCCTGATCGGGTGGAGGGGGCATTATCAGGGCAGGACGGTCCAGGGCACATGGCAACCAGATGAATGCCACTTGCACATAAATGTTCTGGAGATGAGAGCAGTGCTTTTAGCGTTGCAAGCCCTTCAAGACTCTCTTCCCTTGGGAACGATTGCAATCCAGACAGACAATATGTCTGTAGTGTGGTACATCAACAAACAAGGCGGAACCAGGTCCTACCCCCTGTGTCGAGAAGCACTCAGATTGTGGCAATGGGCGATTTCTTCTCAGCGGTTTCTGATAGCAACGCACATCCCCGGGAAGTCCAATCAAATCACGGACAAGTTGAGCAGAGCTATTCTCATGCCTCACGAGTGGTCTCTGAAAGACTCTGTTGTGAGAGAAATTTTTCTCAAATGGGGTCAGCCTTGCTGCGATCTTTTTGCTACTCCCCAAAACAGCAAGTGCAGAGATTATTTCACTCTATTCCCTTTACCAGGCCAACCCAGCAGAGACGCTTTAGTCCAAGTTTGGCCCCGGGGACTTCTGTATGCATTTCCTCCCTTCCCACTAATCTCTCAAGTGATACAGAAAGCTATCGCTCAGAAGGCCTCGTTGATCCTCATTGCTCCTTACTGGCCTCGACAGGTGTGGTTCCCCTTTCTACATCAATTTCTATTGAGCGACCTTGGCATCTGGACCTAGTTCCAGATCTTTTGATCCATCAATCGGGTCAGTTGCACGCTCCCTCCCTCTCTGAACCTCACTGCTTGGTTCCTCCAGTTCCAACCTTAGCCAGGCTTCCTCAATTATCTCACTCTGTTCGAGATATTTTGATAGCTTCCCATAAATCTTCCACTCGGAAGATTTATTTGAGTAAGTGGAAACGCTTCACATATTGGGCTCAAGGAAGGGACATAGATCCTTTCACTGCTTCCATCCAAATATTCCTTGATTTTCTAGCTGAACTCTTCCATGCAGGTTCATCTCCTTCTACTCTTAAAGTTCAATTGGCAGCTATTTCTAACTTTCATGTGGGTATCTCTGAGTCTGCCTTAATATCCCACAAGCTTTGCAAAGCCTTTTTGAAAGGAGTTTTTCTTCTCAGACCTCCTATAAGAAATCCTCCTCCTCCTTGGGACCTAAATTTAGTTCTTACTTCTTTGATTCTCCCCCCTTTCGAACCTGCAGCCTCCTGTTCGTTAAAATTGCTATCATGGAAGACTCTCTTTCTGGTAGCTATTACTTCAGCTAGAAGAGTTTCAGAACTTCATGCACTCAGCTGTCGACCTCCTTATCTATTGTTCCATAAGGACAGGGTATCCTTACGAACCAACCCGTCCTTTTTGCCTAAGGTAGTCTCAACGTCAAATCTAAATCAAAGCATTGACCTCCCTGTCTTTTTTCCAGAATATTCCAATAGGTCTGAACAGAAATTACACTGGCTAGATGTTCATCGTCAGTTGAGGTACTATTTTGATAGAACAAAACAATTCAGAAAATCTGACCAACTGTTTGTCTCCTATGCAGAAGGCAGAAAGGGACTTTCAGTTTCAAAGGTATCATTATCTAGATGGCTTACATCTCTGATTTCCCTTGTTTATGAAATTAGACACCAAAAGCTGCCTAATAAACCTAAGGCCCATTCTACCAGAGCTTTGGCTACTTCCTTAGCCTTCCAAGACAGACTGCCTATTGACACCATTTGTGCAGCGGCTACTTGGGCTACTCCTCACACTTTCATTTCTCATTATAAGTTGGATTTAGCTTCTAGGCATAGAGCTAACTTTGGTTCCACTGTTCTCAGGTGTCTGTTCCGTTAGGCCACCCGGGACAAGGTGCTAGGGACGCGGTCCCATCCAGCAAGAATGAAGGCGAGATAGACAACTTAACATATAGAAGTTATGTTCTTACCATAACGTTCCATGTTAGTTGTCTTCTTCTCGCGCCTTCTTCGCCACCCTCCTTCCCCTGGCCCGGACAGACCTAGAGGAGTTGTGATTGTGACCTCTCTTTCTACCACTTCTTTACTTAGGCATATGCTGCTTTGCATATTTCCTGAATCAGGATGTAGGTCACCCTTCTTTCTCCCTGTTGTTAGAGGTGGACTCTGTTTATAGTTATTCTGTTACTGTTATAAGCTGGGGTTAGCTTACAAACGAGATCTGAGGTAACTCTCGCCTAGCATTGTGGGATATAAGGGGAGCCTCGAGCCGGTGGAACCAACTCTCGAGCTTTTAGAGTGGCCGAGTCGGAGCCGAGCTCGGCTCCGAACCCATCCAGCAAGAAGAAGGCGAGAAGAAGACAACTAACATGGAATGTTATGGTAAGAACATAACTTCTATTTTTTTCTTGGAATTTGTCTGATTAGCCTTTTCTACCTTATAGTTCTATAGATTTTTCACACTTTAATATACCGTCTCGCAGGGAGTGTGTTTCCCTTTGTTGTTTACTGTTGGTATTGGCAACTACCATTGTTGGTAGTTCCCTTCCCCCTCTCTCTTACTGGTAGATAATCTTTATACCATTGCTGCTAGTGTTTTCCCTCATGGTGTGAGTGGTTTTTGCTTCTTTCTTCTTTCCTTTTCTGCCTCTCCTAGTATATTTTACAGTGATGGCAGATTAAGTTACTACAACTGGCTTTAATCAATGTAAAGAGTGCGGCAGGAAAATGCCATACTCTGGACATGAGTTTGGGTGCTTCCCATTTTAATATTGAGTGCTCTTTCTGCCATGGTTTCAGTAATAGAGCCCTAGTAGAACATAGAAATGAGCTCATCCTCAAAGGGCTTCTTAAAGCCCCTTTCGAAGAAGCCTTGTCCAAGGCCAACCAGTCTCCTCCAGCCTCTGGTACTAAAATTATTTGTTCAGTTGACTGATTTCATTTTGAAACTATCTCAGCAGTTAGGCATCATGGTCAGTCTTGCAAAGTCTCAACTGATCCCTTCTCAGGATATGGAGTTTATCGGAGCTCAACTCAACACTCTTTCTTGTGTGGCCTCTCTCCCCCACAACATGTTGCAGAAAATACCATTTCAGGTTCAGCTTTTTCTTCGCTCAAGCACGATACCAACATAAGTAGTACTTCAAGCATTGGGCTCCATGGCAGCAGTGATCACTCTAGTCCCACTAGCAAGATTTCACATAAGCCTCCTTCAATGGCTCCTTGCGAACCAATGGTCAGTTCTAACACATCCTATGAAACACCCAGTTTTTATAACCAGCCGATGCAAAGATGACCTATCCTGGTGGATGCAATCCAAAGAGATTCTTCTGGGTCATCCCTTTGTCCCTCCTCAGTCCAAGGCCATAGTGTGACCATAGATGCTTCCCAGATGGGGGGGGGGGGTGCATTATCTGGGGAATACAGTCCAAGGCACTTGGTCCCCTTTAGAGACCAATCGGCATATCAGTGTTCTGGAGTTGAAGGCTGTGCTTATACCTTTGCAAGCATTTCAGTCTGCCTTACCTTAAGGGATGATCGCGATTCAGTCAGACAATATGCCCATAGTCTGGTATATCAACAAACAAGGGGGAACCAAGTCCTACCCGCTGTGTTGAGAAGCCCTTCGAGTATGGCAGTGGACCATAACTTCCAACCGCTTTCTGATAACAATGCACATCCCGGGGAGTTCAAACTTGTTAGCAGGCAAACTGAGCAGATGCATTCTCATGCCTCATGAATGGTCTGTAAATCCCAGAGTGGCGAAGATCTTTCTTCACTGGGGCCAGCCTTACTGTGACCTGTTTGTTTCACCCCTGAACAAGTGCAGAAGCTGTTTTGTCCCAATTCCCCCTCAGGCGAAGTCCTCGAGAGATGCTCTTCTCCTCGATTGGCCCCCGGGTCTCCTTTACAAGCTCTGTGTGCAAAGCCCCCTTATCTAGCTTTCCATAACACAGAGTTTCACTCGGAACAAACCTGCCGTTTCTTCCTAAAGTAGTTTCAGAGGCCAACATCAATCAGTCTGTAGATTTGCCTGTATTTTTCCCAAATATTTCTAACAAGAGTGAATATTGTTTACATCTTTTGGATGTGCACAGGTAGTTACATTTTTACCGGAACAGAACTAAGCAAGTCAAACAATCAGAACAGTTATTTGTTTCATTTGCAGGTGCACCCTCAGGCAAACCTATCTCTAAGGTTACTCTGTCAAGATGGTTGAGATTGTGGCAACATCACCTGTTTTTCATTTTAAAGTTTATGCCCGCAATTTGCACAGCTGCAACATGGGCTACCCCACACTCCTTTATTACTTGGGGGAGGGCCTCCTTTGGTTCTATGGTTCTCAGGAATGTACTTCCATAGGGCCAACCAGGATCTAAGGTAGCTGGGGACTGTGTCCCAGACGTCAAGAATAGATGAAGTTCAACAACATATGTTTTACCATAACGTTCCATCTGTGTTGTCGATCTTCATCTATTCTTCTGTCCCACTTCACCTGCCCCCCTCCTATGGAGTCCTGGTGGAGAGACTTGCTGTCCTGGGAATTCCCTGTTAGGATACACCTTGGATATGGCTTCTGACTTGTTAGGTCTCACTGTATTGTTTCTGTAAGTCTGCAAACTCGATCTGAGGTCATGTAGAGAGGGGCATTGTGGATAGACTGTTAGCTCGAGAGTTTTTTGGCTGACACAAGCTGTATAATGACCGGATCGGTTCCGACGA
Source organism: Protopterus annectens (assembly GCF_019279795.1). NCBI lineage: Eukaryota > Metazoa > Chordata > Ceratodontiformes > Protopteridae > Protopterus > Protopterus annectens. Next base: position 227,347,037 of record NC_056728.1, on the reverse strand, counting down.
TCGGAACTGTAACCTGGAAGTCGAGAATAGATGAAGATCGACAACACAGACGGAACGTTATGGTAAGACCTAACTTCTTTTTTTATTGGTGCATAGAGTCTATGGATAGCCGTTTTAGTTTCAATGTCTAAAACTGTATTTTCTTAAACGTGTGCACATGCTTCAGTGAAGGCCAAAAGTAGAGAATGTAGGCCAACATTTTTGGTCTGACTGCTAGCTTTTGTTGGTATTGGGTTTAGGTAGGTTTATGTAAATTAGTTGCCTGAGAAGATTGAATGTGCCCAAAATTCTTTTATTGACATGTCATTTATTTTATATGTATAATTTTTTTTTTGCTGTAATTTACCATTTCCTTTTCTTTTTTCATCTCAGCAGGCATCTGCTGTGTAATTAGGTCATGGCAAATCGAGGAGCAGCATCAAGACCCAATGGACCAAACACTGGGAATAAAATATGTCAGTTCAAGCTAGTACTTCTGGGCGAGTCTGCAGTTGGTAAATCCAGTTTAGTACTTCGCTTTGTAAAAGGACAGTTTCATGAATTTCAGGAAAGCACAATAGGAGGTGAGATTTTATCTTTGAGTCACTGTAGTAGACTGATTGCACAGATTATATTTTGTCATTTAGAGCACTGAATTCTCAGATTGTATTGCAGTTTACACCAAAGGAAGCATTTAATAAAGATGCTTATTTAAAAAAGAGAAAAGAAAAAAGGAAGCATGATATTCAAATATTTGTGCACATTCTGTTTTGTCTTATCCTGCTGTACTTAGGAAGTTTGCCTTAAAATTAACAGCCTGACAGTTGGGTTAGGTACTTATCTTGCATAAACAAACTGAACATCTCGGACTGGAAATAACCTCATTACGTAGGATTGAGACTTGCAGGACTTCAGTCCAGCATTGACAGTTTCCTCTCCTCACTTATTTACATGGCTCTGGTAATGTGATCCTTCTCAAAGTCTCTTCAGCGGCACTTGAAGTCAGGTTGTCTTGCTTAAATGTAGCCTCAGGCTGCAGATACTTAGAAGCTTTTATTTTATATTTTCTCCAAATTCTTATTTACAAATCAGCGGGTTGCCTTAGGAACACTACTGGGGAGGGGGGGGGGGGTGGCAATTTCAAAAAAGGTCAATATTTTTGTTTTCTTGAGATTTGCAGCTGATTTGCCTTTCCCTCTTCTGACTTTGTGCCATCTCCTGCCTTCCCTGTCCATAACCAGTTTTTGCAGTCTTTCTGCACAGCTGTTGATCATCTCCACTGCTGTACTTTCCAAAATTTTGTCTAGGTGATTTGTCTTTTTTTGTGCAAAATAGTCTACAGTTTGTTTTTCTTTGCCTGATTTACAAAAGTTTTGTTTTTCTTGTAGCATTGTCATTGCCATTTGAGATTGAGTTTTGTGTGTTAGTTTCAGGTTTGGTTTGTGGCCGAATCACTCGACAAGAAAGCGCTAAAAGGGTTCAAGAATTGCAGTCCTCATCATCAACCCCCTTTTTCCCCATTTTCTTTATGGGGTCAGGGTGTCATGTTAACTGACACCATCTCTCTCAATTCAGTGCTACACTCCTGCCTTCTTTGACACTCATGCCTGACTGTCGCAGGTCTTCTCTCACACCACACCATCCACCTCTTTGCTGAATGGCATTGTTTCCTCTTACCTTCTTCTCGTCTGTTCCAAATCTTCTTCACCAGATTGTCTTCTGCTTTTCTGCACATGTGCCCATACCACTGTAATCTTCTCTCTGATCTTTTCTGTAACTGGAAATACGTTTGCTTCTGTTCTTATGTCCTCATGTCTTCATTTATCCCATAGTGTGCATCCTACCACCCATCTCAGGCACTTCATTTCTATCAGCTCTGGCTTCTTCATCTGTGCTGTCTTTACTGCCCAGGTTTCTTTACCATACAGTAGTACTGGTCAGACCACTGTTTTGTATACCTTACTTTTCAGTTTCTTTGGCATTCTGATGTCATACACTACACCTGACACTATGCCAGTTGGATGCAAACCCTCTGATTCTAGTGTTGACCTCTTCATTCAGATTTGCATCTATTCAACCACCACAAGAATTGTAAGTGTGGCCAAAATTTCACTACAGTATGAACAGCTGAAATGTTTAAAGTATTTAATAAATGGTGCTTTTTTTCTGAGCCATGTGGTATTTGTGTTTCGTTCAAGCCTTTTTTCCTAAAGGATGGAAGAAGTGTTTTAGAGCTTGAGAAAGTTAGGTGTACCCCATACCCCAGGCTTCAGGGCTTCTTCCTCTTCTGCCTCCGTTGATCCTGGAGCTGTTGTAAGCCTGAAAAAGCTGTCTTCTTCTAATCCAGACTTTACTGTCCTGGCCAAGAAGATTAAACTAAGGGTTTCCAGTCCTCCTTCCAGGCCTAACTTGTCTAAGGATGCGCTTGTTTGCAGACCTCAAATCAGTAGCATAACCCTCAGTTGCTTCTGAGCCTGAGCTTAGAACTGAAGAGCACACACCATAAAGACGGTTAGGTCAAAGTATTCTGTTAAGCCCGACTGTACCAAGATGTGGCTGGCATTTTTGGCAATGCAGCACATGGGGTCCCAGATCTCCCACTGCTAACACTGGGGTGAGTAGACCCTCCTCTTTGTCAGATTTTGCTGCATTTACCCCATGCATTTCCTCAGTGGGTCCAGACCAGCTGTGGTGCTTGGCAGGCAGACATTGAACCCTCGATGGTGAGGTGATTTTTGCTGAACATGTGATGTGGAGGCATTACTACAATGTCAGTTTCAGGGCTACTGCCACCTTGATCTTGGTTGTGCTGGCAGTACCTGGCTTATCAACATTGATCTCCTTGATGTCAGAGGACCCTGTCAGCATTGGTGGAGAATTCAGCATATCGGGGATGAGGTCAGTCTCGACCCCATCAGGGTTAATCATCGATTCTAAGAGTTGTCCCCTCAGCAGCATACTTTCAGATGACCCCGCCCACATCTTGACTTCAACATCATTGCCCAGCCTGGTTTTCAACTCTTCAGTGCCTGGCTCATTGATTTGACAGGACTTTCTGTCTTCTGGCTCTGATGCAAACTGATGCAAACTTCCCTGTATGTTGCTCTCTCCTGGTACTTATCTTGTCAATGGCTCCTCCCTCAAAACCATACATCCCTGCTTTGACAGCCATCCACACCCCCCACACTTTGCTTTTGTAGTTTTGTTCAGCTTGTCTGGACACACTGTTCCCATCTCCGTTTTGGAGCGAGTACGCAAGAAGGCTAGGTGTTAGAAGAGATGCCGGTCTCTAACCCTCTGTGTAGATACAAAGCAGGCTGCATCCCCACCAGACGACTACAAGTTTGGGAAGGTTCTTGAGATGGTATGAGCTGAGGCAGAATAAACTAGACCCCAGGTATCCACTGTCAATCAGAACTTGTACGGCAGGAGGCCTTCTGATTGTTCATTGGATTATTTTTCTAACTATAGCAGACAGACGAGCCTGCATGAGTACGCATGCACATATAACACGCACACAAGGGCACACACACACCTATCTGAGTAACATGGGTTCTGTAGCCAGGAAAGTAGAGGGTTGGTTTCAGTTTGTAGACGTTACTGTTGCTGCTTTGACATGATGCAGAAAATCCCACTGCATGGCTGAGTACATCATGATATTGATACATTCAATGCACTAATAATTTAAAAAAAATCAGAATAAATATTAAATCCTTGTTTTCTAGGCAGGTATTTTCTTTATGATTTTGACACAGACATGTTAAGACAAAAGTATAAGTTATCTATTAGATTGAGTTTTAGTTTAAACATTTTATAGCAGTCATTATTTTGAATTTACTTGACATGGAAAAGTAATATTTGAGAAGACATTCAAAAATTGTCTGCTGAAATCTCAAACTCATCAGCTACAGTATAATGAACTGGCATTCTTATAGGTCACCTTCTATATCAAAGACATGTTGTATTGGGAAAACAAGTACATCAGTGGTACTTGCAGCTGAAGAGCGACCTGGACTATCAGTGTCTTGTGATAGTTCCTCTGTACATTCTTGAGTATTTGGATATACTTCTAGACTCCTTGGCAGACTTGCTGATTTAATTTTAGTTATGGAAAAGCTCTTCCAGATGTTCATCGTGCATACAGCTGCAGTCATAACAGATGGGTTTTCCTGCCGTCAGGCGGGTCCTCGGTCGGCCGAATTCCAAAGTCTAGGTCTGGCGTCGGTTGTCGTCACTTCTTCCCTGACGTCAGTGCGACAGGGGTATAAAAGAACCAGCCGACGCCATTTTCTCCAGTCTTTCTTGCCGCGCGGTGCCCGAAGCAGAAGCAGTTCGCAAGTGCCGGTCGGCCAGCTCCTGAGATTACGAATATCTGCAACCGAAGTCTTCTTGAAAGCTAAGTACCCGTTGGAAACTTTTCTTGCCTCAGACTGATGTCAGACAAAGTTAATAATTGTATTTCATGTGGGAAGCAAATACCGCACAAGGATTTTCATTCCCTCTGCATTCCTTGCTTAGGCCCAAACCACAACGTCTCGGCCTGTCGTTTTTGTGCTACATTCAACAAACGCACCATTAAGCGTCGGGCGGAGTTCGCCCAGCACTTTTTTGGCAAAAAATTTAACTACATAATGTCGGATACTCCGACTCCAGTTTTGACTAAAAGACGCAAAGATAAGGACCGACACACGAGGTCCGCGGCCTCTACCAACACCACGCCAAAGCCGACTACAGGTGGTCCGGTTCTCAGCGAGGCGCCTACGCAGCCCCTGACTACCGACGACAGTTCATTGGCGGTGTCTTCTGTATCCGAGGTTGCAGGCTCTTCGGCCCACACCCCGACTACAGATACCGAAGCCACTCTTGGCGGTGAAACTCAGAGTTTAGACAGGTCTGCCTCCTCTCAAGGTGTCTTCAGGCCTTCCTCTTCTTTTTCCATCAAGGCTTTCACTAAGTCTAAGACAGCCATGCATTCTAAAAAACAAACCCCACAGGGCCCATCTCAAGGCTCCATGCCTAAAAAGCAGATGCTCAAAATGGCTGAGGACTTAATTTCTCTTATCAGGGGTTCTCAACCCCCCCTGGAAAAAAGGACCAGAGTGGAGGAAGAATCCCCCTCCTCGGACCAGGCTTCCATTATTTCAGAACATTCTGATGACCAGGAACATTCTTACTCCCCTTTTGAAGATTCTGATGCAGAGGAGACCATTCCCTCTGTCTCCCCCCCTGAGGATTACTCTTTTGGGGAAACCTTGCATACCTTGAGGGAACACTTCCACTGGGAAGGTCAAGAGTACTCAGACTCCAAGAAAAGGCTTAGGGATTTTCTCTTGCTCCCTCAGCACATGCCTCTGGCTATACCCCCTGTCTTAGATATCCTTGATGATGTGTATTCGGAGTCCTGCCTTAACCCAGATGATGTGTATTCGGAGTCCTGCCTTAACCCAGACTCTTTACCTCCAGCCCCAGTCAAGCCTGACAGGTATTACCGGGTTCCTGACTCGCACCAATTCCTATACAAAAGCCATGCGGCTGACCCAGAAACTATCTCACAGGGCCCCAAGGGAATTAAGGCCTCCACTGCTAAAAATCCTTTACCTTCAGAGAGGGATTCCAGAGCTTTAGAAAGGTGGGGGGAAAAAGGTATACACCTCTGCCACCTTATCCATGAGGGCGTTAAACTGCCAGTTCCATATGTTAAAGTACCAACAGTTTCTGTTATCACAGTTGAGAAGCAAAATGTCACAACCTGAACAACCAGATTTGAAGGTGTTGCAGGATTTGATACATAGTGCAGAACAAGTAGGTAAACATACCTTGCAATGTGGTTTTGATGCTTTAGAGGCCGCATGTAGAGCTGCTGTTACAGACATGCTTGGCTCAAAGAGCAAACCTTGCCAGATCATGTCAAAGCTAAATTACTGGATGCACCTCTGCAAAAAGATGTATTGTTTGGTGTTAAAGCTGAGGAGGTATTAAAGAAAATGGAGGAAAAGGCAAAATCAATGCAAACAGTGAAAGATTTCCTACAGGTACAACCTCCACGTTTCAGTAGAAATTGGCCTTCAAAAAATTGGTCCTTTCCAGCCACGGACAGACCCCAAAGAGGTAGATACAGGCGCCCGAGGGGTAGAGGGCAATCTCATGGATCGTTTAGAGGCAGACAATGGCAAGCACCTACCCAAAGAGGTAGTGAGGATAGTTCACAACCATTCAGAAAGCAGAACCAATGACTTTCCCCTTTGCATGCCAAGCAAGGCTCAAATGGCAGCACCTTTAGGTGGAAAACTGGCATTATTTTCAAAAAATTGGCATATTGTCACAAAAGACAAATGGATCCTGGACATTATAGACAGAGGCTACAGATTCCACTTTCACACCCTTCCAAAATGAGAGGCATGCCAAACCTGCCACACAATCAAAGGGCAGAGGCACAAAACAAATTTCAGATCTCATGGACATGAAAGCTATTCAAGAGGTACCTGCACAAGAACAGGGTCAAGGTTTTTATTCCAGACTATTCCTGGTACCAAGGAAGGGCAAAGATTGGAGACCTATTTTGGACCTATCCATCCTAAACACATTTTTACTCGTGCCAAAATTCAAGATGCTCACATTACAGCAGCTTCTTCCCATGCTGGGCAAGGAGTCTTGGCTGGTAACACTGGACCTCAAGGAGGCATACCTGCATGTCCCAGTCAGACAAGATTGCAGGATATACCTCAGATTTCTTGCAGGTTCAACACATTATCAATTCTCTGCATTGCCCTTTGGCTTATCTACTGCGCCCAGAGTGTTCACAAAATGCCTGGCATCAGTAATTGCCTACTGCAGACTGCAAGGGATACAAATATACCCATATTTGGACGACTGCCTGATCCAAGCGGACAACAAGCACATACTTTTGAAACATCTGGCTTTTGTAATAAGGTTGTTGAATTCCTTGGGATACACAGTCAACAAAAAGAAATCAAGGCTAATACCCTCTCAAACAATAATTTTCCTGGGTGCCAGCTTGGATACAAACACCCAGATGGCCTACCTCACGCCAGAGAAACAAGGGCAACTAACTCAATACTTCAGAAAACTGGCAACTTTCACCAGGCTGACTGCAAGGAAAATCTTGCAGGCTCTGGGATTCATGGCATCTTGCATCCTACTAATCCCATGTGCAAAGCTGCATATGAGGAAACTTCAATGGTACCTGAAAAACCTATGGTGTCAGCACAGCCACAGCTTGGAAACAATAATACCACTAATTCCATGTCTTCAAAAGGAACTTCTGTGGTGGGCTCAAGCATGTCAAACAAACACAGGTCTCCCATTCTGCAAGCCTCAAGCAAGTCAAACCATCACAACAGACGCCTCGGATTATGCCTGGGGGGCGCACATGACAGATCGGTGCATTCAGGGCAGATGGTCACAAAAGGAAAAGCACCTACACATCAATCAAAAGGAAATGCTAGCAGTTATAAATGCTATTATAGCTTTCAAAGACCTTCTGCATCCAGGCCAGCTGTTGAAAAGGACAGACAACACCACAGTAATGTGGTACATAAACAAACAGGGAGGAACCCACTCATACCCCCTATGCAGGCTAGACATGTCTCTTTGGAACATGGCTCTAGAAGTGCAAATTGAGCTTCAAGCACAGTTCCTGCCAGGCAAGGAAAACACGCTGGCAGACAACCTAAGCAGAAATATGACAGATCCACACGAATGGAAGTTGCATCCTCAAGTTTTTTTCAAGAATAATTCAAGCATGGGGAAGGCCAGACATAGATCTCTCTGCCTCCCACAGAAATCACCAATTGGCAAAATTCTGCTCAAGGACCTTTCATCCACAGGCCTGGAAAGTGGATGCACTCTCTTTCAGTTGGACAACAATGACAGTTTATGCCTTTCCACCTCTTCCTCTGCTGCCCAAAGTTCTATTAAAATCCAGAGCAGACAGACCAAAGATGATTCTCATCGCTCCAGACTGGCCAAGACAACACTGGTACCCACTCCTGAGGAGCCTAACGCATTCCCCACCATGGATCCTGCCTCTAATGCCTCTTCTACTGACTCAGCACAACTTCAAAACTCTTCACAGTCATCTGAAAACACTCAATCTAGCCGCATGGAAGATTCCTTAAAATCACAACAGACCCTACTCTCCAAGGAGGTACAGGATGTCATTTTGGAGGCCAGAAGACCTTCTACTAGAAAAGCCTACTCCGCCAAATGGAAACGGTTTTGTGCTTGGAATGAGAAAAAGGGCCAGAACCCTGGAATACTAAATTTACCTCAAATATTACAGTACCTAGCTGAGATGCTAAGCAGTGGAATTTCATTCTCTTCCATCAAAATCCATGCCTCAGCCATTTCTGCAGAATACAACACTGATCCGCCTTTATTCTCTCACCCCCTCTTAAGGCAGTTCCTCAGAGGGGCTAAGAATGTAAAACCCCCAAGGAAACAACCAGTACCTGCTTGGGATCTCAATTTCACTCTAGAGAAACTGACTTTGCCTCCTTTTGAGCCAGCTGCCTCAACAGAACTGCAATATTTGTCCTGGAAAACAGCCTTCCTGCTGGCTATCACCTCAGCTCGCAGGGTTTCGGAACTACAAGCCCTCATGGCTGTGCAGCCTTTCATCATTTTCCATCAGGACAAAGTTTCCTTACGAACCAATCCTTCCTTTATGCCAAAGGTAGTATCCAGGGTAGCCTTGAATCAGGCTATCCACTTGCCTACCTTTTACCCCAATCCTCAAAACAAAGGGGAGAGGCTACTACATTCCTTGGACATTCACAGACAACTACGTTATTATTTGGACAGAACAAAGCCTTTCAGAAAATCAGAGCAACTCTTTGTGTCCTATGCTACAGGGGCTCAAGGGGAAAACTATTTCCAAACAGACAATCTCAAAATGGATAGCCCACTGCATATGCTTTTGTTACTCTCTTCATGGTAAAACTGTACCTGCAGGCATCAGGTCTCACTCCACAAGGGCCACAGCTACCTCTGCAGCTTTCCTCAGAGGAGTTCCTACCAAAGATATTTTGGAAGCTGCCACTTGGAGTTCTGTGCATACTTTCTCCAAGCACTATCACCTGCCTTTATACTCCAAATCTAGAGCAGGTTTTGCCACTGCAGTTTTGCAGGGCATCCTGGCTCCTCCTAGTTCCACCTAGTGCCTACCACCCCTTTTTTAGCTTTGGTATTCTACCCATCTGTTATGACTGCAGCTGTATGCACGATGAACATAGTACAGTTTTGTACCTACCATAAATGTAGATGTTCGAGTGCTAATACAGCTGCAGTCCAGGTTTCCCTCCCTCCTTCCCCTCTGGAACAGGCCTAATGGCTAACAACTCCTCATACAACCTGATTGGGGTATTCTTTTATGGTGTATTTGCTTGCAACTACTGTTTTTTGATTATACTGCATTGCATTATTACATAAATTTATGTATTGCCTTCCTTCTGGGGGCACCTGACATCTGGGGCAAGAAAAACTGAAGAAAATGGCGTCGGCTGGTTCTTTTATACCCCTGTCGCACTGACGTCAGGGAAGAAGCGACGACAACTGACGCCAGACCTAGACTTTGGAATTCGGCCGACCGAGGACCCGCCTGACGGCAGGAAAACCCATCTGTTATGACTGCAGCTGTATTAGCACTCGAACATCTACATTTATGGTAGGTACAAAACTGTACTTTTCTTGGTTTCTCTCAGGCTTCCTACTCATTTTGAGTAATATTTCCTGTTTTTTCCTTAGTCTGAAGTCTTGACTGTAAGTGATCCTAACTGCTTATGTATACCTCTGAACAACAACTGCTTGTTGCCAGGGCATACCTTGGTAAATTCTGACATTCCATTCTTCCTGACATTGGAAATAATTCTAGTTCAGCTGTTGTAAAAGAACTTTTGTCTTGTCTTACTCTGCTTCTGTCTCTGTTTAATGAATTTGTATTCTTGGGAGTCATCAATGAAATACATAGTAAGTTTACTGTACAGCATATGGGACAGTAGTAATGCAGACACTAGACCAGCAGTGGAGTATTTCTTTACTCTACTATTAGATTAATTTCAGTCACTTTTACATCGGTGTTGTTTTTATCAATTGTTTCACTTTCTGGACCGTTCTTTCAACATTTCCATTAAACTGCGCATAAGTTGAATTTGACATAGATTTACCTTTAAAAATGTCGAAAGCACATGCACAAATGTGCACACCATTGAAACGTTTCCACGAAACCTGTACCTCCGAATCTTCCAAAAGTTGAAAAACATCGAATGTCGACATCTCCGACTGCGCCACACCTACAAACTAGTGCTAACATGGGTCAAAAAGTGGGCGAGATTTTGCAGTTTGGGACATCGGCATCCGAGGTTTTGAGAAGATTCAGTTCGGAATTTGCGGAAGCGGTTTCAGTGTTCCAACTGTCAATATTTTGAAAGTAAACTTTTGACATGGCATACTGGATCACCCAACTCAGCAGTAGCCCAAAAGACAGCCTGGCGACTGTGGTAACTTTCAGAAGACTCATGGACCAAAAGGCAGGAATCCTGTATTGTCCATTTATGGGTGGACACCATTTGCAGCAGCAGCCCTGAATCCTTGTCTTGGCCATCCCTATCTGGAGACATGCAGGGGCTGCTTTTCCCTACACATGTAAAAGTAGGATGCGTCTCTGTGAGCTGGTGGATCAGGACTGTCAGATGTCCTTACATTCACTGTAGCAGTATTCCTGATATATGTGATTCCTTGTCGTGGCTAACCCAATGTCGGCCAGTATACTAAAGCCTACTGCAGATCGTCAGTCTGAACGTCTACGTCATTTCCATCCATTTGAACTCAGTTTTCATTCGCTGGTTTCAATGCTTGTTTCATCTTGCTGATACCGAGACATCGCAGATAAAGTACCTCATTGATGTTTTATTTTTTCTTAGCTTTTTTTTTTTTTTTTGCATTGGGGTTGATGTCATCCAAGAAGGGTAAATACCATTGCAGGAGACAGATTCACCATAAAGACTGCCACAATAAGTGTCTTCTTTTGCTTAGGAGCTTCTCCGTACCGTGCACGACCTGTTCATACCTCTCAACTGTCCAGATGTTTGCTTCATATTTTTGGTCTTTTTCTCATAAAAACTGCAGTTTTCTGGTAGTTCATTGGCTAAGTAGTAATGAGGACTGAAGTCAGAAAATAATGGTAGAGATTTGAGTTTCAGACTGTCCTTCAGAAAATTCATGCTAATGCAAAACCTGTTATTCTATCAACTTTCTAACTTTGTCAGAGCAGTATTTAAAAATTGCCCCTATGTTTGGGCCTTTGTTACCCCATTATTTATGGCTTTGTCCAGATTTCTTGCATTAAGTGGTTGAGAGGTGTGATCTGTTCTGTTTGTCAGGGTTTCATACTGAAGACCTTACATAGTAGGCTGTCTTCCCCTGCCTTGTATCTTGAGAATCAACACCTTAAGCTTCTCACTAAAGATTCAAGGGAAGGAACTTCTCGCCCCAAGCGTAAGCCATTAGGGAGGAAGAAGGTTAAATTACAACCGGAATCGTCAGCAGTCCGTCCTCCACCAGCTGTTTCTTCCAAGGTCAGTGAGAACCCAGAGGCTTGCCCAGCTTTGTTGTTGGGATTCCTCTGCCGCAACTGGGTTGGAGCTGGTGAGAATCTGGCTTGAAGCACGTCCAGTTAGGCTTTGCAGACTTCTGTTATAGACATTCAGGGGGAACCACTTTCTGAGTGACCTAGTGGTGTTCTGCAGATTTTAGTTGGAGAAGTTCTTACTGCAGATGTTCTTCGTGTTTCACTGTTGCAGTCATCACCTGTGGGTTATCCCTGCTATGGTAGCCCTCAGGCAGCCCGAATACCAAAGTCAGTGGTTTTCTGCATCGGCTGCTGTAGCTTGCTGCCTGATGTCAGGTCGTCAGTGCTATAAAGGAAGGCAGCCGACGCCATTACATCAGTCTTTCTTGCCGTGGAGCCCGTAGCAGAAGCAGTTCACAAGTGTGCCGCTACCAGAGTTTGAATTGCAGCTGAAAACTTCTAAAGCTAAGTACCCCATTGGGGATCCTTTTTTCTTGTACTAACCGATGTCCGAAAAAGTTAGCAATTGTCTCGCCTGTGGAAAGCAAACACCACACTGAGACTTCCATTCATACTGCGTCACTTGTTTAGGCCCAGACCATGACGTCATCGTTGCTGGTTCTGTGCCCTCTTTATCACAAGAACCATTCGTCGTAGAGCTCTTTTTATAGCCAGGTATTTTCATCTTCCGTCTTCGCATTCCAAAATGGCGTCCATCAGCCAACAATCCATAGACATTCTGAAAAAACGTAAGGATAAAGATAGAGACAGACCACACAAGGTTAAGCCTTCTGACGACTCTACCGCTAAGCAGGTCGTCAGTTCTCCGAAATTCAGTGAGGTGCCTTTGCAGCCTCTGATGCCTGATTCGATACCTTCGTAGGCCTCTACTGAGACCCTTTCGGAGTCCGGTATGCCGCAGAAATCTTCTTAGTCTTCCTAACCTTTGGTTGTCTCTGCCTTGGTTGGGTCCAGAGCAGGCACCGGCTTCCGAGGAGGTTTTTCGCACTACTGTATCTAGACAAAAAACAACATCATCTCCTCCGACAACAGTTTCTCTCAAACCGATGGATACTCTTAGGCCTAAAGGCAAGGCCACTCCTAGGAAAACTACCTCTAGCCACCATTTTACTCCTGCTCCACCACCCCAAGCTCAAATGCTTAAAATGGCGGAGGACCTTATCACCCTTATCAGGGGTAGTCAGGCCGCACCTTCAAAAAGAGTGACCATTCCCCTGAAATACTGACAGAACAGGATTCTGAGGAATCTGATTATTCAGATTTTGAAGAGGAACAACAACCTCTTACTGCTTATGAGGATTCAGATGCAGAGGAAATCCATTCCTTCTGCCTCCCCACCAGAAGATCTTTCCTTTGGGGAAACCCTGCACACCCTCAGGGAACATTTCCACTGGGAATCCCAGGACTTCCCTCAGTCTAAGAAAAGACTAAGAGAGTTTCTAGACCTGCTCCAGCACAGACCCTTGGCCATCCCCCCAATCTTAGAGGTGGTTGATGATGTCTTCCATGAATCCAGCTCAACTCCTGACACCCTCCCACTGGATGTTCATCGTGTTTCACTGTTGCAGTCATTACACTTGGGTTATCCTGCTGGCAGGCTACCCTCAGTCAGCCTGAATTCCAAAGTCCTGGTCCGGCGTCGGTTGCTGTTGCCTCTTCCCTGACGGCAGTGCGCCAGGGGTATATAAGATGCAGCCGATGCCATTTTCTTCGGTCTTTCTTGCCGCGCGGTGCCCAAAGCAAAAGCAGTTACCGGATTCTCACAAATACCTGTACAGAAATGCTGCTGTGGACCCAGAGGTCATTACCCGGGGACCAAAAGGAGCTAAGGCTAGTTCTGCAAAGAATCCTACTCCTTCTGACAAGGACTTCAAAGCTCTGGACAGATGGGGTAAAAAAGTATACATCTCTGCAACCTTAGCTATCAGAGCACTCAACTTTCAGTTCCACATGTTAAAATATCAACAACACACTTTGGAACTATTAAAACAAAAAGATTTCAACTTTTCCTGACTATGCCAATTCAAAAGCATTAGCAGATTTACTGCACTCTACTTGTCAAGTGGCTGAACACTCGTTACACTGTGGATATGACACCCTAGAAGCCTCAAGCATGGCAGCAGTGTCGGGATCTGTCATTAGGAGACATGTATGGTTGAAGGAACAACCTTTCCCTGATCATGTCATATCTAAATTACTTGATGAACCCTTGGATAAAGACCGCTTGTTTGAAGTAAAAGCAGAAGAGGTGCTTAAAAAGATGGGAAGACAAAGCAAAATCTATGCAAACAGTAAAATATTTCCTTCAGGTACAACCTCCTAGTTCAACGGGAATTTTCACTCAAAACACTGGTCCTTTCCTGCACCTAGTAGATGGGGGCAAGGTAAAGCCCCACAGGGATTGACCACCTAGACTCCTATCCCAGGGACAACAGAGAACCAAACAGTGGACCACTTCCACTCCAAAGGCAGGGAGTTTTAAGCCATCACTGTATGGCAAAAACTCTCAATGACTCCCTCTCCCCCCTCTACCCACTTTACACTCACCAAAACTTAGAGGAAGGCTCTCCCTCTGCAAAGAAAATTTGCTTTGTGTAACAAAGGACCAATGGGTCTTAAAGATTATTTTCCAGGGATACAAATTCTCCTTCAATGAACTCCCAATTCCAAAAGGGTACCCAGACTTGCCTCCAAATCACTGGGCAGAGGCATTGAAACAAGTCCAAACTCTAATATCCCAAGGGGCAGTTGAACCTGTCCCCTCAGATCAAACAGGCAAAGGTTTTTATTCCAGACTCTTCCTTGTTCCCAGAAAAGAGGGCATTTGGCACCCCATCCTGGATTTATCCATTCTGAACACCTTCCTGGTGGTCCCCAAATTCAAAATGCTAACCTTGTAGCAGCCGCTGCCTATGCTGACAAAAATGCCTGGTTAGTTACCCTGGATCTAAAAGATGCCTACCTCCACATCCCCAAAAGGGAATCCCGCAGGAAATTCCTTCACTTCAGAGCAGGCTCACAATACTTTCAGTTCTCTACGCTACCCTTTGGCTTATCTACTGCTCCCATGGGATTCAACAAATGATTAGCCCTGGCCATAGCCTTTTGCAGACAGAAAACTATACAAATTTACCCTTATCTGGACAACTGACTCAATCAGGCAGATTGCAAAGAAAAGCTCCTCAAAGACCTCCCCTTTGTCAAGACTCTCCTAACCTCCTTAGGGTACACCATCAACGAGAAGAAGTCAATGCAAACACCCTCCATGAAGATCATTTTCTTGGAAGCACTGCTGGACACAGAATCCCAAATGGCCTTCCTATCCCCAGAAAAGCAGAGCTTCCTGCCTCTCTATTTTACCCAGCTGGCTTCCAGAAGCCACCTCAACTGTGAGGAAGTTCCTGCAAGTCTTGGGGTACATGGCATCTTGCATCCTTCTAATTCATCTGGCCAGGCTTCACATGAGAAACCTTCAGTGATACTCAAAGAACCTTTGGTGTCAGCACTCTCAACCTCTGGAGATCTCTCTACCTCTGATCCCCTGTATAAGGGCTGAGCTTCTCTGGTGTGCAGGGGCCTGTGTCCAGACCAAGGGTCTTTCATTCACCCTCTGCCCAACTGGGCAGACCATTACCACCAACGCCTCAGACATAGCTTGTGGTGCTCACCTAGAAGGCAGGTGGACCCAAGGTCTTTAGGATGCCCAGCACCTCCCCTTACACATTAACTAGAAGAAAATGATGGCAGTACAAAAGGCTCTGACATCCTTCAAACCCCATCTCAAGCCAGGGGTTCTCCTTATCAAAACAGATGCACAGTAATGTGGTACATCAGCAAACAGGGAGGAACTCAGTCTTACCCTCTGTTCAGGCTAGCCATGAACCTCTGGCTGACAGCTGCTTCCATGGTACTACACCTGATAGCCCAATACCTACCAGGGAACAACAAGACCCTGGCAGACCACTTAAGCAGAAACTTACTAGACCCCCACGAGTGGCAGCTCCGCAGAAAAATATTTTTACAAATCACTCAGTCGTGGGGGATTCTGGAGGTGGATCTCTATGCTTTGCATCTCAACCATCATCTGAAAAAATTCTGTACCAGGGAGTATTACCACCTAGCGTGGAAGGTGGATGCCTTGACCTTCCACTGGAGCACCCTCTTTGTGTACGCATTCCCTCCTTTGCCCCTTATTCCCAAGGTACTGATCAAAATAAGGGAGGAGAGTCCAATGGCCATCCTCATTGCTCCAGATTGGCCCAGACAACATTGGTACTCCTTACTGCGCAGCCTGATCTTGCAGCCTCCCAGGCAGCTTTCCCTGATCTCAGACCTCTTAACGCAAGTATGGGGGGGGGGGGTGCTGCACCCAGACTTGCAGACTCTCAAACTATCAGCATGGGTAGTACTCTTAACGGCAAACAAGGGGCCCCTGTTAAGCAACCAGGTCCTAGACATTATCACAGAGGCCAGAAGGCCCAGCACCAGAAAATCTTTCGCAGGAAAATGGAAAAGATTCTGCTCCTGGAGCCAGTCCAGAGGGGGCAGTACCTCACTACCTTCCATCTCTCTTATCCTGGACTACCTAGAGGAGCTTCTCCTTCTCCTCTATTAAAATCCACGCCTCAGCTGTTTCAGCTCATTTTGATACAGAACAGCCCCTGTTCTCCCATCCTTTGATTAAACAATTCCGCAGAGGGGCTACTAATATGAAACCTCCCAGAAGGCCTGCCACTCCAGCCTGGGACCTGAATTATGTTTTGGAAAAACTAACTTTACCATCCTTCGAGCCTGCTGCTTCAGTAGAACTAAGATTCCTCTCCTGGAAGAATGCTTTTCTCCTAGCTACCATCTCAGCCAGAAGGGTTTCAGAAATTCAGGTACTGATGGCCATTGAGCCCTTCATCATCTTCCATGCAGACAAGGGTCTCCCTGAGGACTAATCCCTCCTTTATGCCCAAGGTGATATCTAATGTAACTCTCAACCAGGCCATACATCTACCCACCTTCATTCCTAACCCTCAAAACAAGGGGGAAAGAATTCTGCACTCACTAGACGTGCACAGACAGCTTAGATACTATCTGGACCGTACTAAACCCTTCAGGAAAACAGTCCAGCTACTTGTCTGCTTTGCCCCAGGGGCAGAGGGGAAGCCCATTTCCAAATGGATATCGCACTGTATCCATTTTTGCTACAGTTTGCATGGGAAACCCCCCAAGTCTATTCAAACCCATTCCACTAGGGCAGCCTCCACTTCCACAGCATTCCTCAGAGGAGTTCCCACCAGGGACATCGTGGAAGCTGCCACCTGGACTTCTGTCCATACCTTTACCAAGCATTACCAACTACCTCTATTTTCTCAGGCTAGGGCAGGGTTTGCCTCTGCAGTTCTACAGGGCATGCTGACCCATTCGTAGGTCTCTTACTAATCCTACCCACCCCTCTCCTCAGCTTTGGGAATCCTCCCACAGGTGATGACTGCAGCAGTGAAACACGAAGAACATACTACAGTTGTGTACACATACCATAAATGTAGAGTAGATGTTCGAGTGTATTCAGTGTTGCAGTCCTGGATGTCCTTCAAGGATGCATCTGCAGTCCTTACAAATGGGTTGTCCTGTCGTCAGGCAGCCCTTCGGTCGGCCGGATTCCAAAGTCTGGGTCTGGCCTCGGCTGGTGTCGCACTTCACCCGACGTCATAGCTGCAGTTTTTCGGGTATAAAGGCATCAGCCGACGCCATTTTCCTCAGTCTTTCTTGCCGTGGCTCCAAGCAGAAGCTGTTTGCAAGTGCCGGTCGGTCAGAACCAGAGATTACTACTACGAATACTACAAGACTTCTAAAAGCTAAGTACCCCATTGGGGACTCTTTCTTGCCTCAGCCGATGTCAGAAAAAGTGAATAATTGTTTAACTTGTGGGAAACAAATACCTCATAAAGATTTCCACTCTTACTGCTTACCTTGTTTAGGCCCAGACCACGACGTCGCAGCTTGTCTAGCCTGTGCTTCTTTTAACCGACGGACGCTTAGACGTCGGTCGGAATTTGCTGAGCAGTTTTTTGGCACTGATTTTGCTTATATTATGCCGTCGGATCCTCCGACTTCACAAATATCCAAAAAAACGCAAGGAAAAGGACCGACACTCGCGGTCCGCGGTTTCAGCCGAAACCGCGGTTAAGCACACCGCGAGTGCCTCGGTTTTGGCTGAAACCGAGCAAGCGGTTCTTCCTTCAGCCGACAACATGCCTTCTACCGAGGCCTCTTCAAGCCTGGTGGAATCGGCATCTGAAATCCATCCTGTGGTTGCGGTTTCTCAGGAATTATCTGACACTATTCCCTTGGATATCTCAACTCCTGCACGTGGAGCTGCTAGGCCTCCTGCAGCCATGTCCATTAAGGCCTTTGCCAGGGCCAAAGCAGCTAAAGCTACAAAACTGTGCCTGTTAAGACCCTCTCACAGGCCCAGCTCCAGTTCCCAAATGCTTTCTTGGCAGAGGATCTTATTTCTTTAATCCGGGATCCCAGCCTCATCCAGACAGGGCCTCTCATCCACCTCCAGAGAAGAGGCCTAGAGCAGAGCCTCCTGAGCCAGTGTCCACAGATGATTCCTCTGATGATTCAGATAACACAGACCCTCCAGAGGCTCCTTATTCCCCTTACGAAGACTCTGATGCTGAAGAGTCCATCCCTTCTGCCTCTCCACCTGAGGAATTTTCCTTTGGGGAAACCTTGCATGCTATGAGGGAACAATTTCAGTGGCAGGGCCAAGATTTTTCAGACTCCAGGGAAAGGCTTAGAACCTTTTTGCATTTACCTCAACATAGGCCTTTAGCTATACCTCCAGTTCTTTCTGTTGTAGATGATGCATTTGATGATGCTTGTACTGCTCCTGATTCATTACCTCCGGCCCCTGCTAAGCCCGATAGGTACTACAGGGTCCCGGACACACATTACCATTTATACAAGGCTCCTTTGCAGACCCCGAGACTATCTCCCAGGGCCTAAGGCTGTAGCAACTACCTCTGCTAAGAATCCTCCCTCTGAAAGGGAATCCAGGTCCTTAGAGAGATGGGGTAAAAATGTTTACACTTCTGCTACTCTGTCAGCTAGGGCCTTGAACTGTCAATTTCATATGATCCAATATCAAGAATTTATGCTTGACCAGTTAACTAAAAAACTGTCCTCTGATGAACCTTTTCATAAGAAGTATGTTCAGGAAATGGTACATAACATTCAGCAAGTTAGTAACCATTCTTTAAAATGCGGCTATGATGCACTGGAGGCTTCCTTTAGATCAGCCATGACTGGTACAGTTATCAGAAGGCATGCATGGTTGAAAGAGCAGGCCTTACCGGACCATGTCAAATCAAAACTGTTAGATGCTCCCATGGACAAGGCCAATTTATTTGGTTCTCCTGCACAACAGGTACTGAAGATGGGAGAAGGCAAAATCTGTACAAACAGTGAAAGATTTCTTACAGGTCCAACCTCCAAGGTTTAGCAGGAATTGGCCCTCCAAAACTTGGTCCTTTCCAGACTCCTCCAAAGCACAGAGAGGCAGGAATAAGCGATCAAGAGGCAGAAACCAATCCAGAGGTGCCTACAGGGGACGCCAGTGGCAGGGTAACAACCAGCGAGGCACAGACACAGCCACCACCACTGCAACAGGACAATCACAGTGACTTGGCTCTGGCACCGCCTACAAGGGAACAACTAGAAGCACCCTTGGGCAGAAAGCTAGCCTTATTCTCAATAAACTGGCATTACATCACAACAGACAAGTGGAATTTACAGACAATAGACCAAGGCTACAGGTTCCACTTCCATACTCTACCAGGGAAGAGAGGAATGCCAAACCTACCGCCAAATCAAAAGACAGAAGCTCTAAAATAAATATCTCAATTATTAAAGATGAGAGCTGTGGAAAAGGTACCATCTGTGGAGCAAGGAAGGGGATTTTACTCCAGACTCTTCCTGGTACCAAGAAAAGAAAACAAATGGAGGCCTATTCTCGACCGGTCCGCTTTGAACACATTCCTCATTGTTCCAAAGTTCAAAATGCTGACTCTACAGCAGCTTCTTCCCATGCTGGGCAAGGAGTCTTGGCTGGTAACTCTAGATCTCAAGGAGGCATACCTGCACGTCCCCATACGACCAAATTGCAGAAGATTTCTTGCAGGATCAGAGCATTATCAATTCTCAGCATTGCCCTTTGGCTTATCTACTGCGCCCAGAGTGTTCACGAAATGCCTGGCATCAGTAATTGCTCATTGCAGGCGTCAAGGAATCCAAATTTACCCCTACCTGGACGACTGCCTGATACAAGCGGACAACAAAAACAAGCTAACATAAGACTTACAAAGAGTCATTTACCTGCTACAAGCCCTGGGATATACAGTCAACATAAAAAAGTCAAGGCTGATACCATCCCAAAGAATAACCTTTTTGGGTGCAGAGCTGGACACATCAAAGCAAATGGCATTCCTAACTGCAGAAAAACAAGAGCAACTACCTCTACTTCTTGGCATTAACAAAGCAGAACCATCTAACAGCAAGAAAAGTACTGCAAGCCTTGGGCTTCATGGCATCCTGCATAATTCTGGTCCCTCATGCCAGACTGCATATGAGAAAGCTACAGTGGTACTTAAAGAATTTATGGTCTCAACACAAGCACAGCCTAGAAGCCAAAATTCCAATAATCCCATGCCTGAAGCAAGAGTTCCTATGGTGGGCTCAGGCCTGTCAATCAAACACAGGATTGCGCTTCTACAGCATTCAACCAAGCCAAACCATCACGACGGACGCCTCAGACCTCGGTTGGGGGGCCCACATGCTGCACAAGTGCATACAAGGCTTATGGACTCAAGACCAGCTGCACCTACACATAAATCTAAAGGAAATGCTGGCAGTAAAATTGGCAATCCAGACATTCAGACCATTTCTCCGAGAAGGTCAGTTGATGATAAGGACAGACAACACCACAGTTATGTGGTACATCAACAAACAGGGAGACACACATTCATACCCTCTATGCCGGATGGCACTGGACCTATGGAATGTGGCTCTGAGCTACAACATTCAGTTACAAGCAATTTTTGTACCAGGAAAAGAAAACATTCTAGCAGACATATTAAGCAGGACCACCACGGATGCCCACGAATGGATGCTGCATCCGGACATCTTCAAAGCCATTACAAGAAAATGGGGACTCCCAGAAATAGACTTATTTGCATCCCCACACAGTCACCAGCTAAAGAAATTCTGCACAAGGACGTACCACCCACTAGCTTGGAAGGTGGACTCCCTATCTTTCAGTTGGAAAAACCTGACAGCATATGCATTCCCACCACTTCCTTTGATGCACAAGGTGCTATTGAAGATCAAAGAGGACCGTCCAAGGATCATTCTGATAGCTCTAGACTGGCCAAGGCAACATTGGTACCCATTGCTAAGGAGCATGTCTCGGGAACAAATATGGACACTACCCCTGGTTCCATTGCTGTTAACACAGAACAACTACAACATCCTGCATCCAAATCTGAAAACTCTGCAGCTGTCTGCCTGGAACATTCCATAAGATCAATTAACCCAAATTTTTCACAAAGGGTTAAAGACATTATCCTTGAGGCTCGCAGACCCGCAACAAGGAAAAATTATGCAGCAAAATGGAAGAGATATCTCATTTGGAATACTGCAAAGGGAGAAGATGTGTCACTGGTGAACATAGCCAACATCCTGGAATACTTGGCAGAGCTCTTCCACACAGGCCTGTCCTATTCTTCCATCAAGATACATGCATCAGCAATTTCAGCAGAATACAGCTTGGATCCTCCTGTCTTCTCGCATCCTCTGCTCAGGCAGTTTCTGAGAGGAATTAAAAATTTAAAACCTCCTAGGAAACCACCATTGCCAGCATGGGACTTGAACTTTGTGCTAGAAAAATTGACACTTCCTCCTTTCGAACCAGCAGCAACAGCAGAATTACAATACTTATCATGGAAGACTGCTTTCCTGCTGGCAATCACTTCAGCAAGAAGGGTATCTGAACTACAGGCATTAATGGCAGTGCAACCCTTCCTGATCTTCCATCAAGATAGTGTCCATGAGAACAAATCCTACTTTTATGCCTAAGGTGGTATCCAGAGTATCTTTAAATCAGGCTATCCACCTACCTGCATTCTTCCCCAACCCACAGAACAGGGGAGAAAGACTGTTGCATACCTTGGATGTACATAGACAGTTACGCTACTACCTGGACAGGACCAAGGGCAATAGAAAAACTGATCAGCTACTGGTAGCATATGCAACAGGAAGGGAAGGAAAAGCAATTTCAAAACCGACAATCTCCAAGTGGATAGGAAATTGCATTAGATTTTGTTATTCCTACCATGGAAAGAAAACTCCAGAGAACATCAGGCCTCACTCCACAAGGGCAACAGCCACTACCACAGCTTTCTTACGAGGAGTGGCTACCAAGGACATTATAGAGGCTGCTACTTGGACCTCCGTGCATACATTTGCCAAGCATTATAACTTACCTTTATACTCTAGATCCCGAGCAGGTTTTGCCACTGCTGTTTTGCAAGGGATCCTAACTACACCATAATCTTCTTCCTCCTCCCTAGTTTGGCTATGGTATTCTACCCATTTGTAAGGACTGCAGATGCATCCTTGAAGGACATAGTACAGTTTTGTACCTACCATAAATGTAGATGTCCGATAGGAATGCATCTGCAGTCAGGATTACCCACCCGCCTTCCCTCTGTGGTACTCCAAGGGTATTTGCCCATCTTATAGCTAGCTGGGCGGATCTATTATGGTGTATTTGTTTGTATATATGTACATACATGCTTATTTTTTGTGTTTGCTCTCTACTATTTGGAAACATTGGCATTTATCCAAATTTAGCCTTCCAAGAGGGCACCTGGCATCTGGGGCAAGAAACACTGAGGAAAATGGCGTCGGCTGATGCCTTTATACCCGAAAAACTGCAGCTATGACGTCGGGTGAAGTGCGACACCAGCCGAGGCCAGACCCAGACTTTGGAATCCGGCCGACCGAAGGGCTGCCTGACGACAGGACAACCCATTTGTAAGGACTGCAGATGCATTCCTATCGGACATCTACATTTATGGTAGGTACAAAACTGTACTTTCCCCACCTTCCTTCCCCCTTATATCTTCTTTCTTTAGGGAGACACAAGTTTCTAACGGTGGCTTTTAGCCACCAGGACCACCTTACCGTATTTACTTGGGCCTCTTACTGGTTAGGGCAAGAAAAACTGATATAATGACGTCGGATACCTTCCTTTGTAGCACTGACGACCTGACGTCAGGCAGCAAGCGACAGCAGCTGATGCAGAAAAACATTGACTCTGGTATTCGGGCGGCCGAGGGTTACCACAGCAGGGATAACCCACAGGTGATGACTGCAACAGTGAATACACTCGAACATCTACATTTATGGTTAAGTGTACACAACTGTACTTTTATTGAATGCAATCCTAGGCCAGAGCCTTCTAAATTTTATAGGGCAGACGTTCCTTTAAAGAAGAAACAAAAAAAAATAAGCATGTTTCTCCTGTTCCTAGGAATCCCTCAGAGTGAGTGACAGGCCTTTAGTCAGAGTTTGTTTAATGCTTTGATGGCATTAAAACCTCTTCAAGGGGCTTCTGTTCTTGCTTCACCTTGGTCTTCTACTCCCCTTAAAAGACCTAGGGATCAGGATTCCTATGAGGAGGAGTCTGATTCTGATGAGGAATCCCTTGCTTATTCTTCCCAGATTCTTTCACCTTTGGACTAGGGGTCAGAGGAAGAGGAATCTAATAGTCCTGAAACTCCTTTTGAAGAAATTTCCTTTGCGGACACAATCTCTAGGATAATGGAATTTTTTAATTGGGATTGTGCTCTGGTCTCAAATCTATCAGCAGTACTGTAAGTTGCTGCAGATGGAATCTCCAAAACCTTCTGGTATTCCTCCTGTCTTGGCTGCTATGTTGGAATAATTTTCCAGTGCCTCTAAAGCTCCTGATTCCCTGCTCCCAAGAAGTCTGATAGGTTTTATAGGGTGCCTGAGAATTGCAACTTTTTATATAAATGTCCTGCTGCTGACCCCTCAGCGGTGTCTGTAGCCTCTGATAAGCTTTCTTAGTAGTTTCCTTTGACCAAGCTGCTGCCTTCTGATAAAGACGGTTGAACCATGGAAAGGCTAGGTAAGAAGGTTTACACTTCAGCTATCCTGGCATTTAGAGCCCCATATGCCTAGGTATGTGTTGGTTCTTCTTTCTCAGGCTTGTCAGCTTATTTCTGATCTCCCAGACTCCTATGGGTAAAACTTCTGCTCTTTATTTGCTTGGGCCTTCCTCTCAAGAGGTTTGTCATTCTATTAAGTATAGTTATGATGCAGCAGATGCCTCTAGTAGTGCTGCTGCTTTTGGTTCAGTGATGAGGTATTCTGGGTTTAGGCTTTTACCTGATGATATTAAGGCTATGTTGAATGATGCTTCTCTTTATAATAAATATTTGTTTGGGGAAGCAGCTGCTGGTTTAAGTCCCTTCAGGATAAGAAGGCCTTACAGAAACTCAAACGTTTGTTTTGTGTCTCCTGTGCCTAAATTTCAGAGAAACTATCCTAATAAGCCAGCCTTTGTTCACAGGCAATCTCTCCCTCCTACTAATGGCAAAAAGAGTGACAAGCAGGCTCCTCCTACTAAGGTTACTTAGACTTCAAGGACTCAGAAGTCTTACTTTCCTAATAAACCAGGTGCTGTGTGACTCTCCGTTTCTTCCCAGCCTCATTCCTATTTCTCTTTGCCTTTCTCTTTCTATTCCTGTTTGGCATTAGATTACTCAAGATTCTTGGGTTCTGTCCCAGGGATATTTCATGGTGTGGAAATCCTGCCCTTCTTTTATGGGCATTCCTCGGCCTCCTCAGGGTCACTTCCTTTTTTCCCTAGAGATTCTTTGAGATCTTTTGACTGAGGGTACTATTCAAGAGGTACCTGTGTCCCAAAAGGGGAGGGAGTTTTACTCCAGAATGTTTCTAGTGCCCAGATAATAGAGTACTTGGAAACTAATTCTAGACCTGTCTCCTCTAAATACTTTTCTGAAGGTGCTCTCCTTTCAAATATTGTCCCTTCAGACTCTTTCCTCTTTTGCTATACCTCAGGCCTATATGGCGTCTCTGGATCTCAAGAATGCTTATCTCCATTTTCCGATCTTCCTCTTTTCTGGACATTTTGCATTTCTGTGTTGCTTCCTGGCATTTTCAGTTCTCTGCTTTGCCTTTTGGCCTTTCTACTGCCCCAAGGGTATTCACCAAATGTGTTTTTCTGTGATTGCTTTTTGCAGGCTCCAGGGGATCCAGATATTTCCTTACTTGGGCGACCTGCTGATTCAGGCATCCTCTCCAGAGATCCTTTTGCAAAATCTTCATTTTGCCATCTCCCTTCTTCAGACCTGGGGTTCACAATAAATTTCAAAAAGTCTTCTCTGACTCCTTCTCAGGATCATGTCTTTCTGGGTTACAGGATTCAGACTGTGCCAGTGCTGGCATCCCTGCCTCCTCCAAAGGCCTTGACTCTCATTTTTCAAACTCTTTTTTTCCTCTGGACTCCATTACTGCCAGGGAGTTTCTGAGCTCCCTCTGGCCAAACTCCACATGAGAAGTTTTAATGGTTTCTGAAGTCAGTTTGGCTTCAACATGCACATCCTCTAGAATTTGTAGATGTTCTTCGTGTTTCACTGTTGCAGGTATCACACTTGAGTTATCTGTCTGCAGGTATCCCTCAGTCGGCCCGAATACCAGAGTCTTTCTGTCGGATGCTGTTGCCTCTTCCATGACGTCAGGTCTTCAGGGGTATAAAACATGCATCTGACGCCATTACATCAGTTTTTCTTGCCGTACGGGAGCCCGAAGCAGAAGCAGTTAGCAAGTGCTGGTTGGCCGCTATCTGAAATTTTTGTTTTTCGAGTTTCAAACTTTGAAGTCTTCTAAAGCTAAGTACCCCATTGGGGATTCTTTTTTCTTGCTCTAACTGATGTCAGAAAAAGTTAACAGTTGTCTTGCTTGTGGAAAGAAAATACCTCTCTGAGATTTTCATTCTTACTGCGTCACCTGTTTAGGCCCAGACCACGACGTTCCTCACCGTCGGTTTTGTTCCTTGTTTAATGCCCGAGCTATTTGTCATCGAGCTATCTTTGTCGATAAATTATTTCGCTGTCATTCTCCGTATTCCGAAATGGCTTCGATGAGCTGTTCCGACTACCGATCTTCTGAAAAAACATAAGGATAAAGACATAGACAGACCACATAGGTCCAAAACTGCTGACAACGCTTCCGTTAAGCTAGTCTCCAGTCCACCGGTACTCAGTGAGGCACCTTCGCAGCCCCTGATACCCGCTTCTACAGATTTGCAGGCCTCTACTGAGACCCATTTGGAGTCCGGTATGCCGCGAGATGCTTCTTCAACTATAGAAGCTGTGGATGTCTCTACCTTGGATGGGTCCGGAGCTGCTGTGCAGGCACCAGCTTCTGAAGGTGTATTCAGACCTTCCAGTATTCGTATTAAGCAGACTACTTTGTTTCTGACTAAAACTACAGAGTTTCTCAGGCCAAAAGTTCACACTATGCCTAGGAAACAGACGACCAAAGCGCATCCTCAAGCTCCCATGCCACAGAAACAAATGCTTAGAATGGCTGAAGACCTTATTACTTTAATTAGGGGAAGCCAGCCTTCCCCCTCTAAGAGACAAAGAATTGATTTTTCTTCTGATTCTTCAGACCATGAGTCCGATGACTTTTATCCCTCTTACCAGGACATACCCTTATTTTCCTATGAGGATTCAGATGCAGAGGATTCCATTCCCTCTGTCTCCCCTCCAGAGGACTTTTCTTTTGATGAAACCTTGCATACCTTAAGAGGAGAGCATTTCCGCTGGTAATGCCAGGACTACACACAGTCCAGAAAGAGAGACAGAGAATTTTTAGACTTGCCTCAGCACAGGCTTCTAGCAATACCCCCTGTCCTGAATATTGTAGATGTCTTCATGGAATCCAGTCTTACCCCTCATACTTTACCACCAGCTCCATGAAAGCCTGACCGGTACTACAGAGTACCTGACTCTCAAAAATTTCTCTTTAAAAATCCCACGGCGGATCCAGAGACCATTTCCCAGGGACCTAAAGGTGTTAAGGCTACTACAGCCAAAAACCCTTCCCCTTCGGACAGGGATTCTAGGGCTTTAGACAGATTGGGGTAAGAAGGTATATACCTCTGCAACTCTTGCCATCAGAGCTTTAAATTGCCAATTTCACATGTTGAAATACTAGCAGCATCTTATGGAACTAATTAAACAAAAATGTTGTTGATTCCTGATTGTACAGAAAATGATTTACAAGAGTTGATGCATTCTGCAAACCAAGTTAGTAAACATACTTTGCAGTGTGGTTTTGATGCCTTAGAAGTATCTTGCAGGGCTGCTGTCACTGGGTCTGTACTGAGAAGGCATGCTTGTCTGAAGGAACAAATCCTGATGGACCATGCCAAAGCAAAATTACTAAATGCTCCATTAAACCAAGAATGTTTGTTTGGCCCAAAAGCAGAAGAAGGTCTTAAAAAGATGGAGGAAAAAGCTAAATCTATGCAAACTATTAAATATTTCTTACAGGTCCAGCCACCTAGATTCAGTAGGCATTGGCCTTCTAAAAACTGGTCCTTTCCAGTCCCTCCCAGACCTTCTCAGTCCAAACCCAGGGGCAACAGACCACAAAGACTACAGTCTCAGGGCATGCAGAGATCTAAACAATGGAGTGCTCCCACCTCAAAAACAGGGAGTGGTAAGCCACCCCCTTATGGAAAAAGTTCAAATAACTTGTCTGTTATCCTTCCCAGCCATGCCCAAGTACTTGCACCCCTAGGAGGAAAACTCGCCCTGCATGCAAAAAACTGGAAGTACATTACCCAGGACCGATGGGTCCTAAACATTGTATCCCAGGGATACAGATTCTAATTCCACTTAACTGCCAACCCCAAGCGGGTTGCCAGACCTTCCTCCAAACCAGTGGGCAGGGGCTCGAAAGCAAGTACTTTCTCTTCTCAGTATCAGGGCTATTCAGCCTGTTCCAATAGAGCAAAGGGGACAGGGTTTCTACTCCAGACTGTTCCTGGTGCCCAGAAAAGAGAACTCTTGGTGCCCTATCCTGGATCTGTCCATTCTCAACACCTTTCTGGTGGTACCAAAATTCAAAGTGCTTACACACCAACAGCTGCTTCCTGTGCTAGCCAATGACTCCTGGCTGGTCACCCTAGACTTAAAAGAAGCTTATCTGCACATCC
Organism: Protopterus annectens; assembly: GCF_019279795.1. Lineage (NCBI taxonomy): Eukaryota > Metazoa > Chordata > Ceratodontiformes > Protopteridae > Protopterus > Protopterus annectens. The sequence goes on along the minus strand of NC_056728.1, from coordinate 227,319,114 downwards.
CCATAAGGGAATCTTGCAGGAAATATCTACATTTCAGGGCATGCTCTATGCACTATCAGTTCTCTGCACTTCTCTTTGGCTTATCTACTGCGCCCAGGGTATTCACAAAGTGCCTGGCTCCAGCCATTGCATACTGCAAGCAGAGAAATATTCAAATTTACCCATACTTGGACGATTGCCTGATTCAGGCAGACAGTCAGGAATTGCTACTTCAGCACCCGACATTTGTAAAGAGACGCCCAACTTCCCTGGGGTATACCATAAACGAAAGAAATCACATCTGGTACCCAGCCAAAATATTGTATTCCTGGGAGTAAGCTTGAACACAACTTCCCAGATGGCATTCCTCACTCCAGAAAAGCAGTTTTTTTGACAAATTACTTCAAACTGCTGGCCACCAAAACCCGGCTATCTGCAAGAAAAATACTGCAAGCCCTAGGGTTCATGGCCTCATGTATTCTACTAATTCCATATGCAAGACTACACATGAGGAAACTTCAGTGGTACTTAAAAAGTCTCTGGTGTCAACATTCTCAGGACCTGGAAACACTGATTCCTATCATTCCTTGTCAAAGGACAGAGTTCCTTTGGCGGGCAGAGGCATGCGACCACAACAAGGGACTTCATTTCACTCAACCCCTTGCCGCCCAAACCCTGACAACAGACTCATCAGATTTGGGCTCACATGGCAGACAAATGCATTCATGGCAAATGGAGCCCAGGACAAATTCACCTGCATATCAATCAAAAAGAAATGTTAGCTGTACAGAATGCACTGACAGCCTTCAAATGCCTTATCCTTCCAGGACAACTCTTGATAAAGACAGACAACACCACAGTTATGTGGTACATAACCAAGCAGGGGGGAACTCATTCCTACCCACTCTGCAGGTTAGCCATGTGCCTGTGGAACACAACCTTGAGCAGTCAAGTGCACCTGCAAGCTCAATTCCTGCCAGGCAAACAAAATTCACTGGCAGACTTGAGCAGAAATCTACTGGACCCACATGAGTGGAAACTGGAACCCAACTCATTCAAACTTCTAATCTACAGGTGGGGGGGACACCAGAGGTGGACCTCTTTGCTTCCCCCCAAAACCATCAATTGAGCAAATTTTGCACCAGAAATCCCCACAGCCAGGCATGGAAAGTGGATGCCCTATCCTTTACATGGGAAACCTCTCAATCTATGCCTTTCCCCCTCTGCCCCTCGTCTCAAAAGTACTACTCAAGATCAAACAGGACAGGCCAAGGACAATCCTTATTGCACCAGACTGGCCACGCCAGCACTGGTACCCACTCCTACGCAGCCTGGCAGCAGTGCCACCCTGGCACCTACATCAGACCCCCCTCTCTGCTGTCCCAGCAGGAGGGACAGATTTTGCATCCTCAGCTGCAAAGCCCGAACCTTGCAGCCTGGCTTATTCCCTGAGTACACCACCAGCATCAGCAAACAGGTGCTGGATGTCATCTTTGAGGCCAGGAGACCTAGTACTAGGAAATCCTATTCAGAAAAGTGGAAAAGATACTGTTCTTGGAGCCAGTCTCAAGGAAAGGACACAGCCATGCCCACCTTATCGCAAATCCTAGATTACCTAGCAGAGCTGCTCAGCAAAGGCCTGTCCTTCTCATCAATTAAGATTCATGCCTCTGCCATCTCAGCTCATTACAATACTGAGCCACCCCTCTTCTCTCTCCCTCTGATCAAGCGGTTCCTGAGAGAAGCTAACAATTTAAGACCCCTGAGGAGAGCTCACACTCCTGCCTGGGACCTTAACTTTGTACTAGAGAAGCTCACGCCCTTTTGAGTCTGCTGCTACAGCAGAGTTAAAATTTCTGTCCGGGAAAACAGCCTTACTTCTAGCCATCACTTCAGCAAGAAGAGTGTCTGCGTTACAAGCTCTTATGGCTGTGGAACCCTTCATTATTTTCCATGCGGGCAGGTTTTCTCTCAGGACTAACCCATCATTTATGCCCAAGGTGGTATCCAGTGTGGCTTTAAACCAATCTATCCATTTACCAACCTTTTTCCCTAATCCTCAGAATAAAAGGGGAAAGGATCCTGCCTTGGACATGCACAGACAGCTCAGGTTCTACTTTGACAGGACTATGCTTTTCAGAAAAACTGACCAGCTGCTAGTCAGCTTTGCTACAGGGGCAGAGGGCAAGGCCATTTCAAAGCAAACCATTCCCAAATGGATAGCACACTGCATCCATTTATGCTACAAACACCATGGAAAATCTATCCCACATGGGAACAAAACTCATTCCAATAGGACTACTTCAACCTCTACAGCATTTCTCAGGGGAGTCCCTACCAGGGACATCCTGGAAGCTGCAACCTGGAGTTCTGTACACACATTCACCAAGCATTACCACTTACCTGCCTCTTCTAAATCCAGAGCTGGATTTGCCACAGCGGTCTTACAAGGCCTGCTAGCCAGCCCTAATACTTCTTGACTGCTTCCACCCTTCCTTAGCTTTGGGAATCAACCCAAGTTTGATGACTGCAACAGTGAAACACGAAGAACATAGTATAGTTGTGTATACTTACCGTAAATGTAGATGTTAGTGTATTCACTGTTGCAATCCTGGTTACCCTCCCTTCAGCCACCTGACTTCTCTATGCTTTTTAATTTTATTCTTTTTGGCCATATCTTATGACTATGGTATTTACTTTTTACTGGAGGTGTTCCACACCATTTAATTGCTTCCTATTTTGGGGGCTTCTGACATCTGGGGCATGAAAAACTGATGTAATGGCATTGTCTGCATGTTTTATACCCCTGACAACCTGACGTCATAGAAGAGGTGACAGCATCTGATGCCGAAATCCCAAGACTCTGGTATTTGGGCTGACTGAGGGCTACCTGCAGGCAGATAACCCTAGTGTGATGACTGCAGCCGTTTATATACTCTAACATCTACATTTATGGTAAGTGTACACAACTGTACTTTCCTCCTCTTCCTTGTCTCAGAAAGGAACTTCATTGTTGGATCCAGCAGTTGTCTCTAAATCCAGGGCCCCCTTTTCATCCCCCTCTTCCCTATAAAGAATTGTTCACAGATGCTTCAGACGTGGTATAGGGAGCAGCATTTGGCTCCATAAAGCTACAGGAGTGTGGTCGCCTCTTCAGTAGAAGGAGCACATCAGTCTGTTTTGTGTCATAGTGCTATTAAGGTAGAGAAAATAAGAAGTGCTGTGTTGGTCCACTAACAGAAAACACAAAGACACTGGAACACGGAAATATTTTAATGTTTTTTATTAATCCAGTATGCATCTGCGGTGGTGGTGCTGCGGTAGCGTTGTTGCCTCACAGTAAGACGTTGTCCTGTTCGATTCTCAGAGCGTCTTCTGTGTGGAGACGTGCATGAGTGGGCGTACCTTCGTTGAAGGTTGTGCATCAGGGCTGGCAACTCGGCACGTAAAAATCTACTGCCAATCATTAGCGGACCGGAGTTCCGCTGTGGCGACCCCTAACCAGGAAAAGCCGAAAGACACAACATTAATCCAATATGTATTTTACAGTTATTCCTGTTTTCAGGCTAGCAGGAGACCTTCATTAGGAGTTAAGATGTTCTTCCATGTCACTGTTGCAGTATTCTTTACTTAAGGGATCTCCTGCCAAGGATGGCCCAATGACCAGCCAGTGTACCAAAGCCTTTAGGTCTTATATGCCTTGCTGCATCTAATTATGGTGGCTGCCAAAAAAGCAATTGCTAGGAAATGGAAATCCAAAGTGTAAACCAACTGTCCTAGAAGTAGTGAATATAGTGACAATAGTAAAACAACTGGAAATGAGATCTTTTGAAAAAGGTAGGAAAATAGAAAGTGTAGGAAAAATAAATACAGACAATGAATGAGGTTTAAAAGAAGGCAGGATTTGAATGAGCTGTGTAATGTTTGACTGACAGTGACCGGATCGATTTTAAGTGATATATAATATTTGCAACAAAAAAATGTCAGAATGGTTTGTTTTCATTTATATAAATGTGTGATTGCCTGTGTCATAAATGATAATTTAATAAAGATGTTTTCTTGTTTAGTAAAAAAAAAAAAAAGGTCTGAACCTCCAAGGGTGCTTAGAGCAGATTGTCCCACTCAAAAAAAATCAGAAAACTAAGCATCTGTCCCCTTTTGCTAAAAATCCCTAATGTGAATGGCTGGAATTTAGTCAGAGTCTACTCAGTGCTTTAATGACCCTAAAGCCTCCTCAAGGCATCAAGTCCTTGCCTCCCTCCCTGTTCTTCCACCCTGTTAAGAGTCCTAGGGAATTTCATTCCTCAGATGAGGACTTGGATTCTGGGGAGGAATCCCTTGCTTGCTTTTCTCAGTTTCCTTCCCATCTAGACTATGGTTCATAGCAAGTGGATTCTTTGAGTCCAGATTCCCCCTTGGAAGAGTTATCTTATTGATCACATGATGTAGTATTTTAAATGGGATTGCACCCAGGTTTCTGGCATCCAACACTGGTATTATGAGCTTATACAAATGGAGTCTCCCAAGCCATATGCTGTCCCGCCTGTTTTGGCACCCCTTTTGACACCTTTAATGCAGCTTTGTGTAGCTCCTGATTCTTGGCTTCCGGCCCCCAAGAAACCTGACAGGTTCTATAAGGTGCCTGAGGATTGCAACATTTTGTATAAATGCTCTTCTGATGACCCTTCAGTGGTTTCAGTTTCCTATGATAAACATTCTAAGCTGTTGCCATCTATTAAGTTCCTTCCTTCAGATAAGGATAGTTTAACCATGGAAAGGTTGTGTAAGAAAGTATATACTGCTGTCACCGTGTCTTTTAGGACTACTAATTAACAGATCCACATAACCAGGTGTATTTTGGCTCTCCTTTCCCAGGTAACTAATGTGGTGTTTGACCTTACTGATTCTGATGGGAATGCTTCTGGTCTTTCCCTACTTGGGACCACTTCCCAGGTTGCCTGTCACTCTATAAAATGCAGCTATGATGCAGCTGATGCATCTACCAGGACTGATGTCTTTGGTTCTGTGATAAGGCGTTATTCTTGGCCATGTCTTCAGCTTTACCTATTAAAGCCAAGCTTTTGGATGCCCTTCTGAGTAACAAAAATGTTTTTGGGACATCTGCTGCTGACCTATTTATGTCCCTCCAGGATAAGGGAAAGGCCTTGCAGGAACTCAAACATATTTTTGTCTTCCCTATCCCCAAATTCTTGCATAATTACCCTTTTAATTCTGTCTTTATTAGTAGCCAGTCTCACCCTCCTCTTAAAGGTAAGAAAGATTCTGGGCAGGTTCTTCCTACTAAGTCCACTCAGACTCCTCCATCTCAGAAGCCTTCTTTTCAGGACAAATCTGTCTCCATTTGATGTTTGGCATTCCCTTCCCCTCAGCCAGGTCCCCTTGTCTCTCTGCCTTTTTCTAGATCTTCCAAATTGGTATCGGATCACCTCAGACTCTTGGGTGCTGTCTGCTATTCGTCAGGGATATTTCATAGTTTGGAAATGCCCCCTCCCCTTTGTTTTGAGGCATTCCTCAATATCCTGTATAACAGCTTCCTCATTTTCCATAGGTTTTGCAATTCCTTTCGGATCAGGGCACCATTCAGCTCATTCTGCCCACCCAGGTGGGAAAAGGGTTTAACTTTCTCTAGACTTCAGTGGTGCATACCTTCACATCCCCATTCACCCTCTGTTCAGGAAATGTTTGTTTCTTTCTTGCATTTTCAGATGTTCATCGTGTTTCACTGTTGCAGTCATTATACTTGGGTTGTCCTGCTGGCAGGCTACCCGTAGTCGGCCTGAATTTCAAAGTCCTGGTCCGGCGTCTGTTGCTGTCACCTCTTCCCTGACGTCAGTGCGCCAGGGGTATACAAGATGCAGCCGACGCCATTTTCTCCAGTCTTTCTTGCCGCGCGGTGCCTGAAGCAAAAGCAGTTCATAAGTGCCGGTCGGCCGACTCCTGAAATTTTCGAAATTGAATTTCAGATCCGAAGTCTTCAATAAAGCTAAGTATCCCATTGGGGAAATCTTTTCTTGCTCCAGACCGATGTCAGTAAAAGTTAACAATTGTATTTCTTGTGGGAAGCAAATACCTCATAAGGATTTTCATTCTTACTGTATTCCTTGCCTAGGCCCTGACCATGACGTTGCTAGTTGTCAGTTTTGTGCTAGATTCAACCAACGCACTATTAAGCATCGGTTCGATTTTGCTTTACATTACTTTGGCCGAAGGTTTAACTATATAATGCCGTCGGAACAACTGACGACCGGAGTTCATAAAAAGCACAAGGGCAAAGAAAAAGACAGTCTCAGAGTTACAGGCATTAATGGCAATGGAACCTTTTATCATTTTTCATCCAGACAGGGTTTCTCTAAGGACAAACCCATCATTTATGCCAAAGGTAGTATCCAGTGTGGCTCTTAACCAAACCATTCATTTGCCAACATTTTATCCAAATCCCCAGAATAAAGGGGAGAGACTTCTGCACTCTTTGGACATACACAGGCAGCTATGCTTCTACTTGGACAAAACAAAAGCTTTCAGAAAAACTGAGCAACTGTTTGTAGCATATGCTGCAGGATCACAAGGAAAGACTGTTTCAAAGCAGACCATTTCAAAACGGATATGACACTGCATTCATTTCTGCTATGCACAGCATAGCAAGTCAGTGCCTAAGAATATTAGGCCACATTCTACCAGGGCAGCAGCCACTTCAGCAGCCTTTCTCAGAGGAGTACCAACCAAGGAAATTTTGGAGGCTGCAACTTGGAGTTCAGTGCACACGTTTACTAAGCATTATCACTTACCTCTTTACTCTAAATCCAGAGCAGGCTTTGCCACTGCAGTTCTGCAGGGCCTTATAGCCACTCCGAATCCCATTTAGACCCAGCCGCCCTACCACAGCTTTGGGATTCAACTCAAGTGTAATGACTGCAACAGTGAAACACGATGAACATAGTACAGTTGTGTACCTACCATAAATGTAGATGTTCGAGTGTATTCACTGTTGCAGTCCAGGTTACCCTCCCTCCATCCCCCTTTCTTTGCTGGGACTTATCTATACTTCTCTATCCTATACAACCTATGTGGTGTATTTGCTTGTAGATGAAGGTATTGTTTTATTTTACTGTATGTTTTTATAAGCAATATGTATTGCCTACCTTCTTGGTGGCACCTGACATCTGGGGCAAGAAAAACTGAAGAAGATGGCGTTGGCTGCATCTTGTATACCCCTGGTGCACTGACGTCAGGGAAGAGGCGACAGCAGCCGACACCGGACCAGGACTTTGGAATTCAGGCTGACTGCGGGTAGCCTGCCAGCAGGATAAGGCTGACTGCGGGTAGCCTGCCAGCAGGATAACGCATGTGTAATGACTGCAACAGTGAATACACTCTAACATCTACATTTATGGTAGGTACACAACTGTACTTTCTCTGCTTTGCTCTTTGGCCTCTCTACTGCCCCAAGGGTATTCATCAAATGCCTCACTCCTGTCATTGCTTTTTGCAAGCTTCTGGGGATACATATTTTTCCCTATCTAGATGACTTGCTCCTTCTCTCAGCAGTCTTTTGCAGGATCTCCAGTTTACTATTTGTCTTTTATACAACCTCGAGAAATCAGACTTGACACCCTCTCAGGATCATGTTTTCTTTGGGTGCAGGCTTCAGGTCACTATGCTGGCATCACTCCCTCTTCACAAGTTTCTGTCACTGGCAACCTTCTTTCAGTCTCTTTCCTTTGCCCTCTCTCACAGCCAGGGAATTTATGGCCTTCACTATTCCCATGCTCCCTCTTGCCAGGTTGCATATGAGGAAATTTCAGTGGTACGTCATATCAGTGTGGCTCCAACATTGCCACCCCTTGCAGTTCCCTGTTCCTTTTCTTCTTTGTCTCAAACTTGGGCTTCAGTGGTGGCTTCATCTCTCTCTCTCAGTCCAAGGCTTCCCTTTCAGGCTACAATTCCTTCAAAGAAGCTGCTCACGGATGCCTCAGACTTGTGGTGGGGAACTTCTTGTGGCCCCCTAAAAGTCCAAGGTCTTGGAAGGAGCTCTGCTTCTGGCTCTGCAAGCTTTTCTTCCCCATTTCCATCTAGCCTCCTGAAAGTCTACACAGACAGTACCACTGTGATGTGATATGTCAAGAAGTATGTGTGTGTGTGTGTGTGTGTGGGGGGGGGGGGGGGCAAGGTCCTAGCTCCTTTGCAGACTAGCTCTTTAGGTCTTGTCTCTAGGTATCAAGTGACTCTTCAGGCAGCTTGCATTCCCTCAGAGGACAGTTTGCTGGCAGACTCATTTCATTGAGCAAATCCAGAACCTAGGTTCATGAATGGGTGCTTCACAGAGATGTGTTCCTGGACATAGCCCTTCTGTGGGGTATTCCTCTGGTAGAGCTTTTTGCTTCCTCTCTGAATGAACAACTCACTCTCTTCTGTTCCAGTGTGCTGAGTCCCTTGTCTTGGAAAGTGGACACCCTATCTTTTCCTTGGAATGGAATGTTTCTGTATGCCTTCCCCCCTGTTCTGTTACTGTGAGGTCTGCACAAGCTTAGGCTCGACTCTCCCGAAATCTTGCTGGTGACTTCCTTTTGGCCCAGACAGCATTGGTTTCCCCCTTCTTTCTCACTTGGCCAGAGACTGTCAACACAAGTTACCTCACCGGGTGGATCGTCTCACACTAGACAAGGGATTTCTTATCCATCCTCACCTGTCTACTCTTCAAATGATGCTGTGGGTGATGGGGTTTTGATACCTTTTAGGTACCTATTTTCTGAGAACATGCTCTGGGTTCTGCAGGAGGCCAGGAAAATAACTGCAAGAAAGTCATGTGTGTCCAAATGGAAAAGATTTTTTTGTCTGGTGCCTGTCTCACCATCAGGATCCCCTCTCAGTAGAGGGTCTTCTGGTTCTCTCTTTTATATGTGGAATCTACTTCATGCTGGGTTGGCATATTCAACTCGCCTGTCAGCAATTTCTGCTAGTCTGCCCCTTGAATCCTCCACTGGCCTCTCTTTTTCAGTTTAAGGCTGCTACTTGGTCCTCTGTTCATACGTTCACTAAGCATTACAAATTGGATGTTATTTCCAGGGCCAGGGCAGGTTTTGCCAGGGGTATTCTACATGGGTTTGTAGAACGGTCTTTCGTGCCTTTCTTCTCCCAGGCTTCTTGCATTCTCCCTTAAGCAAGAATACTGCAATGGTGATATGTAGGGACATTGCACAGTTGTGTAAAATCTTACCATAACAGTAGATCCAGTTTTGTCCGTTTTCGTCTGTTCATATGGCTCGGTTATTGGCTCCAACAGAATCCGACCTCGGCACAGACTTTGAAGCTTTATTGGATCCAGAGCTCTGACTCCTTCCTTAAGCATAATTCCCTAACTGGACCTCACACTGTCAGAGCTTGTTTGCTGCTCAAGCAGTACAGACGTGCGCAAAACTCTCTCCAGCAGTAGATTATAAATGTATTATTTCTTACTGCATCTCCTCTCCTACCATGAGAGTCTCTCTCACCTTATTTTAGACTTAGTGTTATTTATACTGTTGGCCACAGTCGTCATGCTTTGTGAAAGCTAGATTAGTGTAACTTGTTAGGCCTTGGGCTTCCTCTTGGTCCTTTTCTTGCCATTTATTTATTTATGTATTATGTCATGTTATTGTCATTTGATTACAGGGAAGCCCATTTTCAGCAGATGCCCAAGGAGAAAAGCTCCAAATTATTACAAAACATTTTAAGAGCAAGAATTTTACAGTATTCAAAAATAAAACAAAAACGTTGACAGTTTAAATAATTAATTATAACAAATTAGACATAATATAAAAATGTTGGCTAAGAATCGATATAAGGTATATGACAGTTATTTAATATTTAAAGAAATGTTAGTAGAGTGTGTAAAGGTATGTTAGTATAATTCAAATAGGAATTGCAATATGAAGTTAAGAAATAACAGGCTTATAGTATATTTAGAGAGGAAGTCAGTGAAGAGAATTAGCAGTAAGGAAGTAAGTGAAGAAGGGAAAGTAAGGAGGTATAAGCAAAGAAAATGTACTTCACTTTTAGGGATATTGTTTATCCTAGCTTTGAGCAAGAGCAGAGCCAGATTGTAGCTAGGAAATCTTCAGAGTGGTTTTGAAAGATGGGAGGGAGGGTATAGACCTGATGGATACAGGTATGGAGTTCCATGCCTTGGCAATCTTGTATGAGTACAGACAATGTCTAGCAGATTTACTATGTTTGTAGACCAACAGGAGATTTTGGTCGCTGGATTGGAATGACCGACTTGGAATATAGCTGTGTAGATTGTTTTGATGGATGCTGGATAATTTGTAAGTGGTAAGAAGTTGTGTATATGTTGGTTGATGTGGGAATTCTAACCAGTTTAGGCTTTTCAATGCTATGGATGGGTTCTGAAAGGGGTATGTGCTGCACATTTAGCAACTTTGTTAGGGCATTGGTCAAGTTTTAATTTTTGTGAAGCCTGGAAGTTAGTAAGGATGGGAGTGCATAAAGAAGAGTGGGGAGGAGATAAGTAGTGGCAAGTGTAACTTTAATTTGCTTTGGTGAGGAGTTTGTGGCTCTGTAAAGCATTCCTAGTTTTTGACAAGTTTTTCTTGTACAATTTTGAATATGCAGGTCGAATGCAAGATCATCATCCACTGTCACTCCTAATAGTCTGCTATGAGAAGTGACTTCAGTGGTTGTATTATCGAGAGAGGACTTTTTTTGTTTTTTCATGAGAGAGGGATTTGGGGGAAAACTAGTAGTCTGGTCTTTTTTTTGTTTGGGTTGCGCATGAGTTGTGAGTTGCAAAGCCATGCTTCAGTGGCTATTAAAGCTTCCTGAGTAATTTTTTTTGTAGGTGTACCACGTTGTCAAATGTGTAGATGAGAGGGGAATTATCTGTGTATTGTATTAGGGGTGGCCTTTTGTGTGGAAATATAGAGGGTGTTGGTGAAAATGCTAAAGAGAAGGAGACCAAGGATAGGAGCCGTGTGGTACACTGGTGGTGACTGGGGAGGTAAGGAGAGAGCGTGGAGTGCCATTTCACTGACTGATCCCTATTGGACAGGTAGCTTTTGAACCACAGAAGGGTGGGCTTAGTGAAGACATTTGAAGTAGAAGTTTGCTGTGACAAAGTGCGTCAGAAACTTTAGATAAGTATAGAAGTAAGAAAGAGACTAGTTTGCCATTATCTATAGCTTTATTGACAGTGTCTATGTAGGTTAGAAGGGCAGTGCTAGTACTATGGGAGGGATGGAATCCATGTTGTGTAGGGATAGGTGTTCTTCCTGCAGGAGATAGTGTAACAATTGAATTGTTTTTGAATATTTTTCTCAGGTATTTTTGGTGAGGGGGAGATAAGATTACAATAGGTCTAAAGTTATTAATGTCTGTTGAATTTTCTCCTTTGTGCAGAGTGATAATGTGTGTCTTTCCAGAGATGAGGAATGTGGGATTCCTGGATTGACCTATTTATAAGGATTGAGAACAGGGTAGACAATGCTATTGACTGCTATTTTTAGGTACTCACTTGGAAGGTCATCAGCTGAAGGAGGGCACGGTTTAAGTTTGAGTAGTTTTATATAGGATGGGGGAACCGTCTTGAAGGTGAAAATGGACGTGGTGATTATGTGGCTGCTGGGCAGAGTTGGGATTAGAATTTGAGGAATGCTTTGTTAGAGATGTTAAGCTATCTAAAAAAAATAAGAGTCAAACTGTGTTGCAGTTTCAAGTGGTGAGAGGATTGGGTTGAAGTTTTTGTCAGGATGTAAGATTTCTTTAATGGATGTCCAAAATTTTTTATGGTTATGTTTAGTGTCCTGAAAGTGATTATAGTATAGTTTTTGTCTTCATTTTTTTGCTTTTTAGTATACAATTGCAAAGCATTCTGAAGTTTAAAAAGATTTTGAGGCGTGTTATAGTTTTGCCATTCTTTGCATGCTTTTTCTCTAGCCTGCATTAGCGTTCTACTCATTTTGGATATCCAAGTTGCATTATTTGTTTTCAGTCTCTTCCTTTTATGAGGTGCAAAACTATTTAGGATATCTAGTAAAATTAATAGTCATATAAAAAAAAAGCTTGTTTAGTTTTTCTCTTGCTTATTGTTGTAATTTTTTCATGACATAGAATCGACTGGCTTGAAGTATTATGAGTGTGGGCACAAACTTCCCCTGCAAGACCCATACTCCAAATGTGTATATTGTCTTGGTGCTATGAACCTTGATGTAGAGTGTCAATCTTGTGCATCATTTAATGCCAGCTGGCTCCAAACTAGATGGGACATGCCATGCTGGTTTTAAAGGTGCTCCTTCAGGCACAGACAGGAGCTACCCCTTCTCTTTATTCTTCTAAGCTAGACAAATCTATGTCTAAGGCTCCAAAAAAAGTAAAGGAAAAAGACAAACAAGAAAAGGATAAAAGAGAAAAAGAAGGTAGCAAGTCTCCCTGTAAACTTTTTTTTCTCCTCTAATCTTTGCATTATCAGACTTACCTGATTGTTTTTTGAGAGATACCTAACTAGGGACAGCCTGCTCTGTTCGCCCTCGCTACGGTTAGGCTCACTTCACTCCCCTACCCCATTCCCACCAACCCCCACCTTCATTACATTTATACCTAGCCAAACCACACCTTCTCAACCAATCCACACCCTCCTCCAATTAACCTCACTATCCCAACCTACTCTCTCCAACCCTAGCTTCCCTCCCCCCCCACCCACACATTATGGACTACTTACACTCATTACTTGCTAACTCACTTCTACTCCATATACCTTTCCTCACCTATAACTCCACATTAGGGTTGCCACCTTTTCAAATGGCCAAAGTGGGACATTTTCGGGACACGCATCAGATTTTACATCAGTACAAAGGATAAAACTTTACTTTTATGCCTAAATAAAAGCTTATTCTTGTAGCAGTTTAGTTGCTTATTCTGTTTCTTGTAACATTTAGGTATTTTAGATACAGAAATAACTATTTTATGCAACTGTTACATAAAATATGGGACATAATTATGTCCTACAATCTCAGGACATTTGCCACTTTTAATATTTTTGTCAGGACACAACTGCTCAAAGAGGGACTGTCCCTCGCAAAGTGGGACAGGTGGAAACCCTACTCCACATCCCTCCACTCGTACCATGTCAAACACTTCCACTCCCCAACATGTCCGCTTTCCACTCCCTCCTCACTATCCCACACTTATAGTAACATTAACCCACAACTTTATTATCACACAACTTCTCTCCTCTCACCTCTCAAATATTTACAAACCCACCAGCCTATTTTCCCAGCTTTCAAATACCATACCCTGTCAAACAAACTTAGATTTCGTTTGCTACACTCTATTACACATGTCAGGCTCCAAGCTAACATCCATCCCAACCCAGGTCCCATTAATACATTCTCCCAGCATCAACAACCTTCACCTGATCCCACCCCAACTACCACTACTCATTCCATTATATACTCAAATCCTTACTCCCCCACCAAAAACCTCCAACTCCGACCTCCTCCTAACAGATTTCAATCTCAGTAGCATCTTAAATAAAACCACTGAATTCCATGCTGCCCTAGTCACCTACTCACCAGATATAGCTGTGATAACAGAAACCTGGTTAAATCCCCACAATAAGGACAGCGACATTGTCACAACAGGCTATAACATCATAAGACAGGACAGACTAAATAAAAGAGGGAGAGGTGTTGCTGTTATATTTAAAGACACCCTCAGTCATAAAACTAGATTGCTCCCCTCCTGACCTACCTGATGCCGAAATATTGATCACTTGCCTAGATATCAACCCCAACAAAGCAATAATCATCATAGCCACTTATCTTCCCCCAGGCAACAAACTTCCCATCATTGAAAATCTACTTTACTGAGCATCCACCAAATTCAGCCAAGAAACTATTGTTCTTGGTGACTTTAACCTGGATTGGCACACCTGCTCATCCAACAACCCCTCCAACTTTCTAAATCTTTTCAACTTCATCCAAACAATAACCTGTCCAACTCGTACAGATAAACGCTCCAACAAGCAGTCAACATTAGACTGGATCTTAATTAACCAACCTAACCTAAGTTACCTAGCTACCTAGCTGGTTGCCTACCTAAATCCCTCCGTGACCATTCTCCAACCTATTTATATAGGAAAGCGTACATATCCAAAGCATCGTTTCTTATAAATGTACCGTAAATAAGAAAAACTTCTCCCCCACCACATTTACCCTCTTACTCAAATAATGTGACTGGTCTCCATTAAAACACTGTACATTTAGATGTAGCTGTACAGTATTTCGGCAACACTTTCCTTACTATACTTAACCTCGTTCCCACTAGGAAAGTGTGCACTAAAGCTAAGATCCTTCCGTGGCTAACCAAAGAGACCAAAATACTAATGAAGCACAGAAACAAAGCCTGGTCAGATTACCACACATCCAAAGACAAAACTGACCTCTTAACTTATCAGCAGCTAAGAAACCTAACTAAGAAACAGATCAAAAAAGACAAACAAACTTACTTCATGTCCTGTCAACAGAAACACCAGAATAACCCCCAAAGATACTGGCAATCCATCCACCACCTCCTCCTCAACCCCGGTCATACCCCAGCCCCTCCCCCGACCACCTCAAACAACTCAGACCCTATTTCAACACAATTCAGCTCCCACTTCATAAATACCATCACCTCCTTACTAGACAACCAACCTAATCAGTCTCTCACAGTCCTCACCCCCACCACAGAAAATCTTAATCCCCTCACTTTCTCACCCATACAAACTAACTGCGTAAAGAATTTAACTAAACTTAAACCCTGCTGTGTCGCTGCAGACAAACTTCCAAATTAATTTCTAAAACTTGCCGCTCCATCAGTTGCCTACCCAGTATCAATTTTGATCAATCGCTCTATTACAGAACAATATGTTCACTTCTATGGAAAATATCCCACATCACACCCCTCCACAAAGGCAGACCCTCCAAAGAGCCATCTAACTATTGCCCCATAACCATCCTCTACCTCTTGGGAAAAATCCTAGAAAAATGAATCCATAAACAACTCATTAACTATCTCCTTAACAATAATCTACTTTCCAGTTCTCAACAGGGCTTTAGACCTAAACATAGTACCAGCACTGCCCTACTAACCTTCACTAACACTATTCATCATCACATGAACGAAGGCCAGCTTGTCTCATCCATCTTTCTTGATATGTCCAAAGCCTTTGACACTGTATTCAACCAGCTAAAACTTAATAAACTGTCCTGCCATGGCCTCAGGCCATCAGCTCTAACTTGGTTCCATAGCTATCTTTCCAGTCGTCAACAGGCTGCAAAATGGGAAAACTCACTTTCCCCTCTACTCCCAATCTCCGTGGGTGTACCCTAAGGTTCAATACTTGGTCCACTTCTCTTTATCATATTTACAAACAACCTCAGCTCTGCTACTCAACTAGCATCCATAGTTCAGTTCACAGATGATGCTACACTTACCTGTTCAGCCACCTCACACCAGGAATTCCAACTAGGAATGCAATCAGCTTTTCAGGACATTTAAAAATACATCTCCCAGCAACAACTCATTCTGAACCTCAACAAAACAAAGAATGTTCATCGTGTTTCACTGTTGCAGTCATTACACTTGGGTTATCCTGCTGGCAGGCTACCCGCAGTCAGCCTGAATTCCAAAGTCTTGGTCCGGCGTCTGTTGCTGTCGCCTCTTCCCTGACGTCAGTGCGCCAGGGGTATAAAAGATGCAGCCGACGCCATTTTCTTCAGTCTTTCTTGCCGCACGGTGCCCGAAGCAAAAGCAGTTCGCAAGTGCCGGTCGGCTGACTCCTGAGATTTTCAAAATCGAATTTCAGATCCGAAGTCTTCATTAAAGCTAAGTACCCCATTGGGGAAACTTTTTCTTGCTCCACACTGATGTCAGAAAAAGTTAACAATTGCATTTCTTGTGGGAAGAAAATACCTCATAAGGATTTTCACTCTTACTGTATTCCTTTCCTAGGCCCTGACCACGACATTGCTAGCTGTCAGTTTTGTGCTAGATTTAACCAACGCACTATTAAGCGTCGGTACGATTTTGCCTTTCATTACTTTGGCCAAAGATTTAATTATATAATGCCGTCGGAACAGCCGATGACCAGAGTATATAAAAAGCGCAAGGAAAAGGAAAATAACAGGCATCAGAGGTCCAAAACCGACGACGAGACTTCCACTAGGCCAGTCGCCGGTTCGCAGGTTCTCAGTGAGGCGCTTTCGCAGCCCCTGGCATTTGCTACCTCAGAGCCACAGGCCGCTTCCGACTCCCACGTGGAGCCAACTAGGCCTCTGGAAACTCAAAGTATTGGACACTCGGAAACTATTCCCTTAGATGGGTCCAGAGCCGCTGAGCAGGCATCGGCTTCTGAGGGTGTTTTCAGACCTACACAGTTATATGTAAAGCCAACCTCAGCTTCAAAGGCAAAGACTAAAGCACCTCTAAAGACAAAGAAACAAGTACAGCA
Organism: Protopterus annectens; assembly: GCF_019279795.1. Taxonomy (NCBI): domain Eukaryota; kingdom Metazoa; phylum Chordata; order Ceratodontiformes; family Protopteridae; genus Protopterus; species Protopterus annectens. The sequence goes on along the minus strand of NC_056728.1, from coordinate 227,302,631 downwards.
TTCTCCTGGACAGACTTCCATGCCTAAAAAACAGATGCTTAAAATGGCCGAAGACCTAATTACTTTGATCAGGGGTTCCCATCCCCCTCCTGATAAGAGGCCTAGGCAAGAGACGGAATATGAATCTTCAGATCAGGTTTCCATTTCCTCTGACTCCTCTTCTGAACAGGGATACTCTGATGCTGAAGAATCTGTCCCTTCAGCCTCTCCTCCTGAGGATTATTCTTTTGGGGAAACCCTGCATACCATGAGGGAGCACTTTCACTGGGAGAGCCAAGATTACTCAGAATCTAAGAAAAGGCTCAGAGATTTTCCTTTACTACCTCAGCACAGACCTCTTGCTATTCCACCTGTTCTAGACATTGTAGCTGATGTATTTTCAGAGTCCGGCCTGTCTCCTGACTCCCCTGCACCTGTTAAGCCAGACAGATACTACAGAGTTCCAGATTCTCATAAATTTCTATATAAAATCCCTGCTGCTGACCCAGAAACTGTATCTCAGGGTCCCAAAGGGGTCAAGGCTTCCACTGCAAAAAACCCTGTCCCTTCTGATAGGGATTCAAGGGCACTGGACAGATGGGGGAAAAAGGTTTACACTTCTGCTACCTTGGCTGTAATGGCTTTAAATTGTCAGTTTCATATGCTTAAATATCAGCAATACTTAATGTCACTGCTAAAACAGAAAATGTTGACAAATTCTGAATGCCCAGAAAACAAGGAAATGCAGGATTTATTGCATGCAGCTGAATAAGTAGGAAAGCATACTTTGCAATGTGGTTTTGATTCACTGGAGGCCTCTTGCAAGGCCGCTGTTACGGGTTCTGTCATTAGGAGGCATGCTTGGTTAAAGGAAAGGAATCTGCCTGATCATGTTAAAGCAAAATTATTGGATGCTCCATTACAGCATGATGCTTTGGTGTTAAGGCAGAAGAGGTGTTGAAGAAAATGGAGGATAAAGCGAAATCTATGCAGACAGTTAAGGATTTCTTACAGGTACAGCCACCCAGATTTAGCAGGAACTGGCCTTCAAAGAATTGGTCCTTTCCAGTGTCAGACAGGCCACAGAGGCAGATACAGACGCCCTAGAGGCAGACCCCAGCCCTAAGGCTCATACAGGCCTAAACAGTGGGGTGCTTCTATCTCCAAAAGCGGAGAGGACAAATCACAGCCATATAGGAAACAGTCTCAATGACTTTCCACTGCCAGTGCCAAGCACTTATCTTTTGGCAGCCCCCTTAGGGGGAAAACTAGCATTTTTTTCACAAAATTGGCACATGATCACCCAGGACAAATGGGTCTTGAATATAGTGTCTCAGGGCTACAGGTTCCACTTTCACACCCTGCCAAAGGCAAAAAGGTATGCCAGACTTGCCACACAGTCAATGGGCAGAGGCACAAAAGCAAGTTTCATCCCTCATGGACATGAGGGCCATTCAACGAGTGCCACAACAAGAGTAGGGACAAGGATTTTACTCAAGTCTTTTCCTGGTACCCAGAAAGGACAAAGCCTGGAGACCAATACTGGACCTGTCTATTCTAAACACTTTTCTGGACGTTCCAAAATTCAAAATGTTGACTCTGCAGCAGCTTCTGCCCATGCTGGGCAAGAAGGCTTGGCTTGTAACTTTGGACCTAAAAGAGGCATACCTGCATGTCTCAATCAGACAATCTTGCAGATGATACCTCAGATTCATAGCTGGCTCAGTGCACTACCAATTCTCTGCACTGCCCTTTGGCTTATCTACTGCTCCCAGGGTCTTCACAAAATGTCTGGCACCAGTAATTGCTTTTTGCAGACAAAGAGGAATTCAAATATATCTTTACTTGGACGACTGCCTTATTCAAGCAGAGAACAAGGACATTCTACTAAAGCATCTGGCATTTGTAAAAAGATTACTAATTTGTCTAGGGTACACAGTAAACGAAAAGAAATCAAAACTAGTACCCTCTCAAGAGATAATATTCCTGGGTGCAAGCTTAAATACAACTGCCCAGATGGCTTATCTCATGCCAGACAAACAAAGGCAACTAACTTTTTACTTCAAAATGTTGGCAACAAAGACCCAGTTATCTGCAAGAAAAATTCTGCAGGCTTTGGGCTTCATGGCATCCTGCATTCTGCTAATTCCATATGCAAGACTGCATATGAGGAAACTACAATGGTATCTAAAAAGTGTTTGGACTCAACATTGCTACAGCCTGGAAACATTAAATGTGAGAGTGTTCAATCTCGCCGTTTGTTCTTACACACGGGGTTCGGAGCCGATCCTCTGCTCCGTGTCGGCCGCATAGCAAAGCTCTGCATCTAAGAGAAGCTCGAGACCAGGCTATATCCCACAATCCTCCCTGCCATTACTCAGATCTAGTTTGCCGCTGCAACAGGTCACATCGCGTTAGAGAGCTCAGACCAGAGTTTAAGAATTTTGACAGATAAGATAGTCTTTTTTTCTTCTTTTTAGTCCTAAAAGTTCTAGTTTTTTTGTGGATACTTGTATTTTATTTACTATAGTGTGTTTGTGTGTGGCTATAGTTAGTTAGTTAGTTCTTTTTCTATAGGTTTCCCTTTGGGGCCTACCTCTTTCTAACTTTAAATTCTCTCTTAATTTTTAACCTCACTTCTTTCAGTATGTCTGAAAAAGTTAAGAGTGGGTTCAAAAGGTGCCAGTGTGGACAGAAAATGTCCATCACTGACAACCACACCTCCTGCGTCTACTGTCTTGGCCCTCTCCACTTGCAAGAGGATTGCTTCATTTGCCATTCCTTCAGTGGGAGGGTCATGACAGATAGACGAGGAACTTATTGATAGGGGCTTCTTAAGCCTGCTTTTCAAGAGCCTTAGACAAGTCGGACCAGGCTTCTAAGTCTTGAAGGGTCGAAGATGTCGGAGCCCATGTCATCGGCTCAGTACATCTTCAAAGTTGTTCACGGTTCCACAGACTTGGGGCAACGTTTGTCTCTCACTGAGCCCCAGGTCTTGGAACCGGTGTCGGAACTACCTCCACCATCGATTCTTTGGTCGGTGCCATCTTCGGCTCCTTCGACCCGTTCTTCCAGACCACTTTCTGATACTGATGTGGATCGTGTCGTGCAGAAACTGATGGAGAACACGGCTCTTTCCAGATTGATTGCAGTTTCCTCCCAGTTGGTGTCGAAACTAGAAGGCCTTCCTTTATCTCCAACAGGTCCTCCTTCGAGACCCATCCAGTCTTCGGAGCCGGAAGAAGATGAGCTGATGATAGTGGAGCCATCGGTGCCGCAAACCATAGCATGATCGACACCACTTACCTCGACTCCATCGAACCGAGGTGAGTCTGGAGTCGATCTCTCCTTGGTTCCGTGACCGAGTCGTGCCGACCTTCGGTTCTGACTCTCCTCTCGGGCCTCGGCGCAGAGGCCGGCTCCGTCCTCGGGTCGAGACCCATGGGCCCCGTCGGATTCTTCCATGTTCTTTGGAACCGGAGAGTCCTCGGCCGAGGTTCAGGGGCTTTGACCTCATGAGGAAGGTTTGTCTACAGACAACCACTACATCGGACGTCTTCTCCCTCCCTAAGGAGCCGCTCTGTTTCTGTTCCCACGACACATCCAAAGCGTGGAGCACCATTGTCTCAGCCATCCAGAGGATGCCCCTGTTCCTCTGAGGCTCACCGCCCCTCCGATGAGGTCGAGGAAAGACAAGAGGAGGCACTTAGACTCCCCACAGGAATCTTTAACGCCTGACACTGACTTGGATGAGTCAGAGGGTCCCCAAAATCACCCTCCGAAGATGTCTCATTTGGACATATTGGAGATATTAAAACAGAGGGTGATTGGCGGTCCCTAGCCCCACTGAGGACGAGTCAGTGTTGCTGAAGGCATTTGGTGCTCAACCTTCTACCTCCTGGGTTACTCCGCCTTTCGATGAGTTAATGGAATTAATTGCTCGGGCGGAAACACCGGATACAGTGGAACGGTCCCTAAAGCCAAGTAAGTTCATTACTGCCCCCAGGACAAGGCGTATCTAACAAAGGAGTTCCGTTGACGCTATGGTGGTGGCAGCAGCCACTAAAAGGAGATGTCGAGTCTTCCTCTTCTGTTCATCCTCCTAATAAGGATTCTAGGACTATGGACAGATACGGGAAGGAGCGTTTTAGTTCAGCGACTTTTCCATGCGTCGCTAAACTATTTGACACATTTTACACTCACAGAGGGATCTCATCAAGGAGTTGAGAGATACCCTCCAGGGTAACACAGATGCTGCTGTTTCAGATAAGGTGACAGCACAACTTAACACCCTTACCTCCGTAGTGAACTCATCCATGAGGCTCATCTCAGAGCGGCTGAAGGGTCGAGAGTAGGTCATAGGGCAGCTTCAGCGATTGCTCTACGAAGACAATCCTGGATGCGGCTGTGCTTTTTGGAAGCCTTCAAGTCTTCTTTCGCCAACGCCCTTTGATGGTGCCACTCTTTTTGGGCCCAAAGTGAAAGAGACATTAACTCGGTGTGAGCAAGAAGGAAAGACTCTGTCTGCTGTCGGAGTCCGTTTTCCGTTCCATCCAGACCGCACCCCAAAGGGCAACGAGGCGGAAAATGTGGTTCCGTGAGAACTCGGGATCTTTCCAGGCCACACAGAGTGAACCCCCAGAGGCAGAGGGGGCAGACATGGAAGACGCCGCCTGGCGGCAGAGGGGGTCCACAGAACCAAGGCGACAGGGATACTATCCCTGGTAAGCCTTTCCAGCACTCCTGAATGGAGGCCCGACTGTCCTGCTCTGGAGGCAGTCGGGGGTTGCTTGGCTTTATACCCACAGGCCTGGCAAACTCTCACCTCAGACTCCTGGGTAAAAAGCATTGTAACCAGAGGATACAAAATACCCCTTATGTCAACTCCACCCCAACACAGAAGGTCTCCAGATGTGCCACCCGTCTGAGGCCAAGCAGCAATAGAAATTTCAAAGCTGCTCAAAAGTCATTCAGCCAGTCCCGGACCAAAAGGATCCGAACTTACTCAAGGTTCTTTTTAGTTCCAAAAAAGACAGGGGACTGGAGACCCATTTTGGATCTCAGCAATCTCAATACCTTCGTAAAGAAGGAAAAGTTCTGGATGGTCATGCTTCAATCGATCCTTCCATTTTTACAGAAGAACGACTGGATGTGCTCAATAGATCTCAAGGATGCGTACTACCACATCAAGATGGCTAGACCGTCCAGAGATCACCTGCGCTTCCGGCTGGGAGTCAGTCATTTTCAATTTCGAGCCCTGCCCTTTGGGCTCACCTCAGCCCCCAGGGTATTCACCAAATGCATGGCAGTGGTAGCATCTCACTTGAGATGTCTAGGATTCCGGGTGTTTCCCTATCTGGACGACTGGCTCCTCACCGCCACCACCGCCTCCTCATACAAGCAAGAAACTGTACAGTCAACCTTTGTTCCCACCTAAGGATTTCCATAAACTTCAAAAATCTGTCTTATTGCCCTCACAGCATATTTCATTTATCGGAGCGGACCTAGATACCCGTTAACATTAGTAAAGCTCCCTCAAGTAAGGGCTTCATCCTTCAAGGAACAGGTTCTTCTTCTGCTGCAATGCAGAAAGCCCCGCCAAATTGGTGATGAAAGTTTTGGGTCTCATGGCAGCGTCCCTGATTGCGATTCCCATGGGAAGACTGCACATGAGACTCCTCCAATGGCTACTGTTCACGCAGTGGTCATTCCAACAGTTACCCCTAAAGTACGAGATCCTGATAACGGATTCCTGCAAACGGGACCTCTCATGGTGGGTGTCCAGCCAGGACCTCACTATGGGTCGTCCATTTGTTCTACCAAATCCGACAGCCACTATAACCACGAATGCTTCCCTGATAGGGTGGGGGGGACTTTTTCAGGGAAGAACAGTCCAAGGGGAATGGTCTGACATAGAGTACAACCTGCACATAAATGTTCTAGAAATGAGGGCGGTGTTCCGTTGCAACACTTTCAAACCCTCCTACCTCTAGGGACAGTAGCAGTTCAGACAGACAACATGTCTGTAGTCTGGTACATAAACAAACAAGGGGGAACCAAATCTTACCCATTATGCAGAGAGGCCATGAGAATTTGGCAATGGGCAGAGTCCACGGGTCGCTTGATATACGACATCCCGGGTCATCCAACGCCATTATGGACAGGTTGAGCAGAGCCATCCTGTTGCCTCACAGTGGTCCTCAAACTACAAGTGGCGGAGAGAATTTTCCAAATGGGGCCAGCCTTGCTGCGATCTATTCGCCTCCCCGATGAATGCCAAATGCAGAAGCTATTTTGCCCTTCTACCCCCTCCAGGGGATGTCCCCAGGGACGCACTGATACACGATTGGCCCCCGGGTCTCCTATATGCATTCCCACCTATCCCTTGATTCTAGATTTCTCCAGAAAGCCATGAACCTGGAAAGGACAGTTATACTCATAGCCCCATTCTGGCCTCGACAGATGTGGTTCCCCTTTCTTCGAGCCCATCTAACAGAGGAACCTTGGATCCTGGACCCAGTACCAGATCTACTGACGCATTGCCGGGAGTTCTTCACCCTCTTCTATCCCTCAAACTAGCAGCTTGGCTGCTCCACTTCCCGCCTAGCCAGGTCTGATCTTCTTTCTCCGCAGTGCAGCGCATTTTGGTTGCCTCTCATAAGGCTTCCACCACAAAATTTTACAACAGTAAGTGGAAACGCTGTACTGGGCATCTAATCAACACTTGGACCCTTTGGTTGCTCCTTTACATAAAACCTAGAATTTATTTCCATCCTTTTCCATGAAGGGGCCTCTACTTCCACATTAAGAGTGCAGTTGGCTGCCATATCCAACTTTCATGTTGGTGAGAATGGTTCTTCTATCATGTCCCACAGGCTTTGTAAAGCTTTTATGAAAGGTTCCTTCCATCTTCGACCTCCTGTCAGGGATCCTTTATTCCCATGGAATTTAAATTTGTTGTTGTCACAACTAATGTTACCACCTTCGAACCAGCTTCTTCTTGCCCCTGAAATTTCTGTCTTGGAAGACTCTCTTTCTTGTAGCGGTTACTTCAGCTCGGAGAGTTTCAGAGCTGCAAGCACTGTCTATTAAACCTCCTTACTTAAATTTTCACCCAGATAGAGTTTCTTTATGAACAACCGTCCTTCCTTCCCAAGGTATGCTCTGTCATAAATATTAATCAATCCATTGAACTCCCCACTTTTAAAACCATACCAGCAAGCTGGAATATATGTTGCACAAGTTGGATGTCCACAAGCAACTCAGATTTTATTTAGACAGGACTAAAGACTACAGAAAAACAGATCAACTTTTTGTTGCTTTGCAGATAATGTAAAGGGCATGGCAGTTACAAACGACTCTTTCTAAATGGCTTACTGATTGTATAGCCTTTGTGTATTCTAAGTCAAACCAGGCCTTACCCACCAAACCAAAAGGCCATTCTACTAGGTCCGCTCCACTTCCTTGGCTCATGCAGCTCCTGCCTTTGGACACGATTAGTGCAGCAGCCACGTGGTCTAAACCACATACTTTCATCACTCATTATAGGGTTGACAAAGCCTCCAAAGACAGGACATCCTTTGGTTCCACTGTGCTCAGGAACGTTCTTCCATGAGTCACTCAGGGTGACGGAGCTAGGACGCTACCTGTGTAAAACAACGGCGAGATTGAACACACTCACATAAAGAAGTTATGTTCTTACCATAACGCTCCATGGAGTGTTCATCTCGCCTTTGTTTTTACATTCCCCTTCCCTCCCTCACGGTTTGAAGAACGAGTAGGACTAGAGTCTGGTCCACATGTCTTACCTCTTCCGGTATCTTTCTTTACCCCTAGTTGGTTGTCAGTGAGATGGTGTCTCTAAATGTTTTCCTTTGTAGCAGTTTGTAGCCTGGATACCTCAGGGTTATTGTTTTTTTCTGGTTTGCTTGCAAACTAGATCTGAGTAATGGCAGGGAGGATTGTGGGATATAGCCTGGTCTCGAGCTTCTCTTAGATGCAGAGCTTTGCTATGCGGCCGACTCGGAGCCGAGGATCGGCTCCGAACCCCGTATGTAAAAACAAAGGCGAGATGAACACTCCACATGGAACGTTATGGTAAGAACATAACTTCTTTTTACCCTCATTCCCTGCCTGCAACAGGAGTTTCGATGGTGGGCACAGGCCTGTCACCACAACATGGGACAGCCATTCACTTTGCCCACAGCCAGGTAGACACTAACAACAGATGCATCAGATTATGCCTGGGGGGCCCACATGGCAGGAAAATGTATTCAGGGCACATGGCTCGCAAGCCAAATGCATCTTCATATCAATCAAAAAGAGATGCTAGCTGTTCAGAATGCCCTGACAGCCTTCAAGGATCTACTTCTTCCAGGACAACTGCTGATAAAGACGGACAATACTATAGTCATGTGGTACATAAACAAGCAGGGAGGCACACATTCCTACCCCCTCTGCAGACAAGCCATGACTTTGTGGAACACAGCATTGACTTCTCAAGTACACCTGCAAGCACAGTTCCTGCCAGGAAAGACAGATACTCTGGCAGATGAACTAAGCAGAAATCTCATGGATCCTCACGAGTGGAAACTAGATCCACAAATCTTCAGCATGATAACAAGGAAATGGGGATGCCCAGACGTAGATCCATTTGCCTCCCCTCACAACTACCAACTACAGAGATTCTGCACAAGGACTTATCACAAGCAAGCATGGCAAGTGGATGCTCTATCATTCAGCTGGAAAACCCTTACAGTATATGCCTTTCCTCCACTGCCTCTCCTCCCCAAAGTACTCCTAAAGGTCAGACAGGAGAAGCCAAAAATGATACTGATTGCCCCAGACTGGCCACGCCAGCACTGGTACCCAATCCTAAAGAGCTTGTCTCAATGCCCAGCCTGGACATTACCTCAAATTCCTCATTTACTGACCCAACAAAACAATCAGATCCTGCACAGCCAACTCATAACCCTAAGTCTGGCTGCATGGCAGATAATGTAACCATTCAGAACACACCTCTCTCTAAAGCAGTTATGGATGTTATTTTGGAGGCCAGGAGGCCCAGCACCAGAAAATCTTATGCAGAAAAATGGAAGATTCTGTGCTTGGAACCAGGCACAAGGAATTGACACACTTGTACCAAATATTCCTCAGATTTTACAATACCTAACTGAGATGCTGGACAAAGGCCTATCCTTTTCATCAATTAAGATCCATGCCTCTGCCATTTCAGCTCATTACAATACGGACCCACCTATTTTCTCACACCCACTGCTAAGGCCTCGTAAGACCTCCAAGGAGAGTGCCAATACCTGCATGGGACCTCAATTTTGTCTTGGAAAAACTCACACTGCCTCCTTTTGAGCCAGCCAATACAGCTGAGATAAATTCTTATCATGGAAAACAGCTCTGCTCCTAGCAATAACTTCAGCAAGAAGAGTCTCAGAGTTACAGGCACTAATGGCGGTGGAACTTTTTATAATTTTCCATCCGGACAGGGTTTCTCTGAGGACAAACCCAACATTTATGCCTAAGGTAGTGTCCAGTGTGGCTCTTAACCAAACCATTCATTTGCCTACCTTTTATCCAAACACACAGAATAAGGGGGAGAGTCTTCTGCATTCTTTGGACATACACAGACAGCTACGCTTCTACTTGGACAAAACTAAAGCTTTCAGAAAGACTGAGAACTCTTAGTGGCATATGCTGCAGGATCGCAAGGAAAAGCCATCTCAAAGCAGACTATTTCAAAATGGATAGGCCATTGCATTCGTTTCTGCTATTCACAACATGGCAAATCAGTGCCTAAGGGCATTAGGCCACATTCAACCAGAGCAGCAGCCACTTCAGCAGCTTTCCTCAGGGGAGTACCAACCAAGGACATTTTGGAGGCTGCAACTTGGACTTCATTACACACTTTTACAAAGCACTACCACTTGCCTCTCTACTCTAAGTCCAGAGCAGGCTTTGCCACTGCAGTTCTGCAGGGCCTCATAGCCACTCCTAATTCTATTTAGGCCCAGCCACCCAACCTCAGCTTTGGGATTCAACCCAAGTGTAATGACTGCAACAGTGAAACACGATGAACCATAGTACAATTGTGTACCTACCATAAATGTAGATGTTCGAGTGTATTCACTGTTACACTCCAGGTTACCCTCCCACCATCCCCCTTTCATTGCTGGGACTTATCTGTACTTCTCTGTTCTATACAACCTATGTGGTGTATTTGCTTGTAGATGAAGGCAATGTTTATGTGAGTGCATGCTTTTTTATTGGCATAATTTTTAGCCTACCCTTTTGGGGGCACCTGACATCTGGGGTAAGAAAAACTGAAGAAAATGGCGTCTGCTGCATCTTTTATACCCCTGGCACACTGGCGTCAGGGAAGAGGCGACAGCAACCAACACTGGACCAAGACTTTGGAATTCAGGCCGACTGTGGTTAGCCTGCCAGCAGGATAACCCAAGTGTAATGACTGCAACAGTGAATACACTCGGACATCTACATTTATGGTAGGTACACAACTGTACTTTATAGTTTTCAGTAATAAAAAAAAACTTAAACCTTCCCATCCCCCACTCTCACTCATCTATGCAAATGGCACCAAAATAGTACTCACTACCCGCACTAAACTTTTAGGTGTTACTATAAATGATGGGATAAAATTTGACAAACATATTTCGCTTACAGTCAAGAGAGTCAACATCAAACTAGGCACCCTATACAAGGCCAAACTGTTCCTAACTCCAAAAGCCAGATTCGCCACAGCCCGCTCACAGCTGCTATCCTCCATCCTGTACAGCTCCCTAATGTTCACAAACTTATGAAAGTCAGACCTCAACAACCTGGAATCATGCTATAATAAGATTGCAAAATATGCTACTAACCAACCACACAGGTCTCACTGCTCAGCTCTCACACAGTTAAACTGGCTGGAACTCCCGAACTTGTTATCACTACATCAGCTAACCTTAGCCCACAAAATAGTCAGTCAACCTACAACTGCCCTGCCATTTCCAGCTTAGTACAGCCCAGTACCAATCTCATCTTCTAACAAACTTGTGGTAAAGGTTTCCAACTCCCACAACTTTCATGGTGACTCAGTCTATTCGCACAAAATTTCCAGACTCTGGAACACACTTCTCGATACTATAGGAAAAATCCCTAACCACCATCAGTTCAAACATCTCCTTAAGGAACACCTTGCTAATCACTGGCTGTGTTCTTGCCACTCTCCAGGCTAATTTCTTTCCCATGCCCTTTACTTGTACCGTACTGGGTTCACCTTCATCACACAACCCCTATTTATTTCTGCAACCCCAGTACCCTCCTCACTCTGCCTGGAATTCTTATTTATCCTGTCTTACAGACTCTGTCATCTCTGTTGCATATCTGTGATCAGCAGAATTAAAGACATCCTTAGCTACATATACATATTTAAAACATACAATTCTCATAACTGTTGTCTGCATATGATATTTGACTCTATGCTGAATTTTCATTATTTCTGTGCTCGTTTGCATATTCTGTCATTGTTGAATTTGTTTTGTTTTTGTATATAAAACACAATTTGCTTTGTATGTAAATGACTGTTGTATGTATTGTATTGTTTTGTATTGTACAATGTCGAGCTATTCTCCCTGGGTCTCTGCTGAAAATGGGCCACTGGCCCAGTCAGACACTACCCAATTAAATAAGTACATTTCAAAGAAAAGGAATCCAGAGTTGACAAATTCAGTTGGCTCCAACCCCAAGGTTCCCAGAAGGTCAAAACCAACACTGACTCTGGCCAGATCTCCTTTCCCCATCCCAGCTGCTCACCGGGATTGGTGAGTTCCAGACTTCAGTCACTAGTTCTACAAGAAAGGAGATATTCTTGACCATCTTCAGTAGCATTAGCCACTCAGGTCGTCTAGAATCCTAGTCTCTCAGATCTCAACATCAGTAGGATGATGATGAAGGTTTTGATAACACAGATCCATCTTGGGGTTGAAATCCTATCATTAAGGCCGTGTCCTCTGTCAACCTGTAGCCTAATAATCCACTTCCCTTCTTCTTTCTCTGTATAGTTGCCTATATTGCCTAACCTTTCAGTGGCATGCATATGTTCTAAGACTAAAAACTTAAAACTATGTGTCATATCATTTTGTAGGACATGATTAGCCAGGGCATTTCCTTCATTCTTCTTATTTATGGCATAAACATGTTCCCTTATTCTTTCTCTTAGTGTTCTATTAGTTTTACCTACATAGGTACAGTTACAACAGGCAAAGGTTCCTGACGTCTTTGTTATTTGGGGAGGAGATCTAGATACATTGAAAGACTTCATTACTTATATTAATGGAACCACTGCCTTTCTGACACTTACTAGTGAGATATCACAGGATAAGATAGAATTTCTGAAATATTATTAAAGAAAGAGAATGGAATTATAAGTACAGAGGTTTATAAGTAACCTTGCAGAAGGAATGCTGTTCTACATAGGAACAGCATGCATCCACCACATGTGCATAGAAACGTGGTGAAAAATCAAGCAATCAGATACTCTAGACTTACTAGTGAAGATATGCGTTATAATGAAGCTATTAATAATATACAGGAAGATTTTGTGAAAAGGGGTTATCATAGTAGAGATCTGAGAGTTCTACAAGACGTAGAAAGAGAGAAAGCTGGACAACCATATATAAATAGGAATAATAATTTTCCTCAGGATGTAAAGAGACAAGGCAATAATAAAGTGAAGAAATTAGTCATTCCTTATACTAATAATAATAGCGTTATAACACAGATAATTAAGAAAAATTGGGGAATATTAACATTAGACGAGGAAATAAAGGAATTAGTAGGCACATATCCTAGCTTTAGCTATAGAAACGCTAAATCGTTGAAACGGATGCTATACTATAAACATAATACTAAGAATGGACCGATTTCATATAGGAAAGGAACCTTTGCCTGTTGTAACTGTAACCAATGTGACTTCATTTTAAATGGAAATAGCTTTAAACATCCAGACACACATGGCAACTATGTAGTTGACCATTATGCTGATTGCAAATCCAGGAATATAGTTTATTTAGCTATATGTCAAAAATGCAGTGGTTTCTATGTAGGTAAAACTAATAGAACACCAAGAGAAAGAATAAGGGAACATGTTTATGCCATAAATAAGGAGAATGAAGGCAATGCCCTGGCTAAACATGTCCTACAAAATGATATGACACATAGTTTTAAGTTTTTAGTCTTAGAACATATACATGCCACTGAAAGGTTAGGCAATATAGGCAACTATACAGAGAAAGAAGAAGGGAAGTGGATTATTAGGCTACAAGCTGACAGAGGACACAGCCTTAATGATAGGATTTCATTGAAACCCTTCTTGATAGATAGACCACTAAAGCACCAACTTTCAGTTGGCATTAAGATATATAATATACATATTTTTTCGGATTAGAAATTCATTTAGAGACATGTTATTTATGATTATGAAGATGCTTTTTATAAGTTTTGTATAAGTCTTGTTATAAGATCCTTCAAGCATTATTTACTATATATTAATATATGTTTTTATGTTAATTTTATAAGAATGAGCAACATGTGATTTTTATCAGTTTTTTTAATTGGTTTTCATCACAAGGGAATGCTATTTATAGAGATTTTGAATTAAATGTAACTGTTATAAAGTCTGAGGAAGCGTCCGTGGAGATGTGAAAGCGCTTACTTATCTGTTGGAATAAAGAAGTATTTTTAAACAATTTTGAGAGGTTTGCTTCGATTGTCGTGGAGTATCTTCCTTTCTTAGTACAAGTTTTTATCAAGTGTTTTATTGGGAGATACTTTACCCCTGCAGTGTTTACTATTTTCATGCATATTTTAGAACTTCTTATGCCTTCTCCGACTGTGTCCCTTTGTCTCTTAACTCCAGTGCCTTCAGATCAAGATGAAACTCTGGGTGGAAAATTGACATCAAGATTCTCAGTCTTCTGTCCCTTTCAGTGCTTCGGCCCTGGATAGCTCAGATCTGAGGTCATCTTTGGTAACAAGGCTTGAATTCTCGAATTAGTGAAACAAAAAGGGGTTGGTCACAGAATGAGTCAGCATTCTTGGAGGCCTTTGATTCTAGACCAACATTGTCCTGGGTGGTACCTCCCGTTGACCCACTTTCTGATCTTATGGCTTGGGCATGGAAGGACCTTGATGTTGTCAAGTCCATCCTTCTAAAAGCTGACATCATAATATCAGCACCAACAGATGAGAAGTACTGGAGTAAGGGTCCACCAGTGGATGCTTTGGTGGTGGCAGCATCCACCAAAAAGAAGCTATCGGAAGAAAGCTCACCTGCTCGTCGTCCTAATAGAGAATTAAGGGGGATGGACAGATTTAGGAAGCTAGCCTGTGTGTCAGCGACTTTCACCCTTAGATGGCTGAACTATCTAGATAGCCCATTTAACAAGGTTGCAGAGAGACTTGACTAAAGAGATTCCCGAGTCACTTTCTGGGGTGTTATCTGCAGATGTTCAGAAAACTTCGGGCTCCCAGCTTTCCACCCTTTGATCATCCTCTGATGTGGCCTTGCGTCTGCTCTCTAATGCAGCTGATGGTATGGCCAGAGCAGCAGACACGGGCATTACCATACTCAGCCATTCCTGGATGCAGCTGTGTGACTTTGCAGAAGGCTTTAAGTCTTTCTTTGTTAATATCTCTCATGATGGTTCCACCTTTTTGGACCAAAAATCAAAGATACATTCATCAGGAGTCAACAAGCTGGGAAGACTGTCTCTGCAGTGGGAGTATGCTTGTCCACCCTGCAAAGAATATTCTCTAGGAAGTAGATATCCGGGAAAAAGTGGTTCCACAAATTGCAGAGTTCTTTCTATGACGTCCAAGGTGACAGACCTCTCCATAACAGAGGGCGAGGCAGTTTTAAAGGATGACATCCAAGAGCAAAGGCAGATTGCATATTCAAGGCTTTTGCAGTCCAGTTTCCGAGAACACCTTTCAGCATTCCTGAACAGTTGCCTGACATCTGCACTCTGAAGGCAGTCGGAAGGTGTTTTTCTTTACACCCTCAAGCCTGGCACATGATAACATTAGATTCATGGGTGTTAAGAATAATATCCAGAGGCTGTTAAATTCCCTCTTCTCTCCCACCCCAGAAAAAGAAGAGAGTCCTCTTCTCTCCCACCCCAGAAAAAGAAGAGAGTCCTCTTTTCTCCCACCCCAGAAAAAGAAGAGTCCTCTTCTCTCCCACCCCAGAAAAAGAAGAGAGTCCTCTTCTCTCCCACCCCAGAAAAAGAAGAGAGTCCTCTTCTCTCCCACCCCAGAAAAAGAAGAGAGTCCTCTTCTCTCCCACCCCAGAAAAAGAAGAGAGTCCTCTTCTCTCCCATCCCAGAAAAAGAAGAGAGTCCTCTTTTCTCCCACCCCAGAAAAAGAAGACTCCTCTCTCCCACCCCAGAAAAAGAAGAGTCCTCTTCTCTCCCACCCCAGAAAAAGAAGAGAGTCCTCTTCTCTCCCACCCCAGAAAAAGAAGAAAGTCCTCTTCTCTCCCACCCCAGAAAAAGAAGAAAGTCCTCTTCTCTCCCACCCCAGAAAAAGAAGAAAGTCCTCTTCTCTCCCACCCCAGAAAAAGAAGAAAGTCCTCTTCTCTCCCACCCCAGAAAAGAAGAAAGTCCTCTTCTCTCCCACCCCAGAAAAAGAAGAAAGTCCTCTTCTCTCCCACCCCAGAAAAGAAGAAAGTCCTCTTCTCTCCCACCCCAGAAAAGAAGAAAGTCCTCTTCTCTCCCACCCCAGAAAAAGAAGAAAGTCCTCTTCTCTCCCGCCCCAGAAAAAGAAGAAAGTCCTCTTCTCTCCCGCCCCAGAAAAAGAAGAAAGTCCTCTTCTCTCCCGCCCCAGAAAAAGAAGAAAGTCCTCTTCTCTCCCACCCCACGCAAAGAAGAAAGTCCTCTTCTCTCCCACCCCAGAAAAAGAAGAAAGTCCTCTTCTCTCCCACCCCAGAAAAGAAGAAAGTCCTCTTCTCTCCCACCCCAGAAAAGAAGAAAGTCCTCTTCTCTCCCACCCCAGAAAAAGAAGAAAGTCCTCTTCTCTCCCACCCCAGAAAAAGAAGAAAGTCCTCTTCTCTCCCACCCCAGAAAAAGAAGAAAGTCCTCTTCTCTCCCACCCCAGAAAAAGAAGAAAGTCCTCTTCTCTCCCACCCCAGAAAAGAAGAAAGTCCTCTTCTCTCCCACCCCAGAAAAAGAAGAAAGTCCTCTTCTCTCCCACCCCAGAAAAAGAAGAAAGTCCTCTTCTCTCCCACCCCAGAAAAAGAAGAAAGTCCTCTTCTCTCCCACCCCAGAAAAAGAAGAAAGTCCTCTTCTCTCCCACCCCAGAAAAAGAAGAAAGTCCTCTTCTCTCCCACCCCAGAAAAAGAAGAAAGTCCTCTTCTCTCCCACCCCAGAAAAAGAAGAAAGTCCTCTTCTCTCCCACCCCAGAAAAGAAGAAAGTCCTCTTCTCTCCCACCCCAGATAAAGAAGAAAGTCCTCTTCTCTCCCACCCCAGAAAAAGACGAAAGTCCTCTTCTCTCACCCCAGAAAAAGAAGAAAGTCCTCTTCTCTCCCACCCCAGAAAAAGAAGAAAGTCCTCTTCTCTCCCACCCCAGAAAAAGAAGAAAGTCCTCTTCTCTCCCACCCCAGAAAAAGAAGAAAGTCCTCTTCTCTCCCACCCCAGAAAAAGAAGAAAGTCCTCTTCTCTCCCACCCCAGAAAAAGAAGAAAGTCCTCTTCTCTCCCACCCCAGAAAAAGAAGAAAGTCCTCTTCTCTCCCACATCAGAAAAAAGAAGAAAGTCCTCTTCTCTCCCACCCCAGAAAAAGAAGAAAGTCCTCTTCTCTCCCACCCCAGAAAAAGAAGAATGTCCTTGATGCTCCACCCAGTCAGTGCAGCTTAGCAGCCATAGAAACTTCAAAGCTGTTAGAAAAAGAGAGTAATGCATCCAGTCCCCCATGACCATTTAGATTCTGGAGTCTATTCCAGGATGTTCATCGTGCATACAGCTGCAGTAATCACAGATGGGTTCTCTGCCGTCAGGCGGTCCCTCAGTCGGCCGAATTCCAAAGTCTTGGTCCGGCATCGGTTGTCGTCGCTTTCTCTTCTGACGTCAGTGAGGCCAGAGTATATAAGACACAGCCGACGCCATGTTCTTCAGTCTTTTTTGCTGCGTGGTGCCTGAAGCAGAAGCAGTTCGCAAGTGCCGGTCGGCCAGCTCCTGAATTACGAATATTTTGGAATCCGAAGTCTTCATTAAAGCTAAGTACCCCGTTGGGGAAACTTTTCTTGCCTCAGACCGATGTCAGAAAAAGTTAATAATTGTATTTCTTGTGGAAGCAAATACCGCATAAGGATTTCCATTCCCGCTGCATACCTTGTTTGGGCCCAGACCACGACATCTCGGGCTGTTGCTTTTGCGCTACCTTCAATAAACACACTATTAAGCATCGGGCGGAGTTCGCCCAGCACTACTTTGGTAAAGCTTTTGATTATAAAATGTCGTCGGACACTCCGACTACCGTTTTGACCAAAAAACGCAAGGAAAAAGGGAAGGCATCTCTGATCAGTATTAGCAAAAAACTACGGGCACTCAAAATCGTCTAAGGCCAGCTTCGAGAGAAAAATTGCACAGGACACTAAGGATAATCACAAGGCTTTCTTTAGTTATGTTAGGAACCTGGGTGGGAATTCCCAGATATGCTCAGAATTAGTCCAAAATGACAAAAAATACACCGAGCCCACAGACATTGCCAACATCCTAGCTGACAGGTTCAGTGCAAACTTCTCCCCCCTCTCCCCACCAAAAGGGCAAATATCTATCCCAACAGAGTGCTGCCCCCCTGACATCTCAGATGCTCAGGTAAGAGCCGCCCTCTCCAAAGCAATATACACAGCATCAATGGGACCAGATGGTGTCCCGGGCTGCGCCCTACATGAACTCCAAGAAGAGCTAAACCCAAACATAAAACTACTGTTCAATCTTAGCCTTACTACAGGATATGTACCCAAAGAGTGGCGTACAGCAACAGTGGTCCCTCTCCACAAAGGTGGTGCCTCAACGGATCCTGGAAACTATCGCCCCATAAGCCTGACTAGCTTGGTCTGCAAAGCTATGGAAAGGATCATCATGGACCTCATAAATAAAGATATTGGAGACCTACAGACACTGGATCCTGCCCAGTTTGGCTTTAAGGGCAGATCCTGCCTCTTAAACCTGGTCAATTTCTTTGAAACAGTCACCAAGGCCATTGACGAGGGGAAGGTGGTCCACACAGCCTACCTGGACCTCGCAAAAGCCTTTGATACAATACCCCACTGGGCATTATAGATAAGCTCACCAGCTTAAATATAAACCCTATGTCACTAGATGGGTTGCAAACTGGCTCAAGGACAGAACCCACGTGGTTAGAATTGCTGGAGCCATGTCAGACTCCAAACCAGTTACAAGTGGCGTCCCACAAGGCTCAGTCCTGGGACCTCTCTTGTTCGGTATATATTTCTCGGTACAGGCCAACACGGAAGGACTGTGGCTGACCAAGTTCGCAGATGACTGCAAACTGGCCATAATCAACTCTCCAGCCGACACAAGCATCCTCCAAAAGGGCCTCATAGAAACAGACAACTGGTGCCAGAGTCATGGCCTCAAGCTAAACGCCAAAAGTGTATAGTCATCCCCTTTGGCAAAAACAAAGTGCCACAAATTACCACATAGGTGGTAATCCATTAAGTACAGAAGAGGTCATTAGGGACCTGGGGACCCAAGTTGATAGCAATCTCTCATTTGACAACCACGTGGCCAAAGTGGTTAGAAAAACATTTTATATAGCCCACCTAATCATGAAGGGATTCACATCTAGATCAGGGAGGTCATCGTGCCTCTTTACTCATCCCTCATCAGGCCCATAATTGAGTACAATGCCTTTTGGGATGTACCTTACCAGACACCTGCAGCAACTGGAAAGACCCCAAAAGTACCTCACCAAGAGGATTAAAGGGCTCAAACAGATGCCATATGCTGCCCGGTTAAAGAAACTCCAGCTCTACTCAGTGGCATACTGCCTGCTCAGAGGCGATCTGTGCCCGACGTATAAAGCTATGTCCAACCCGGAATTAATGGACATGCTGCACCTCAGAAAATCCAAATCCCATCGAGCTACGCGCTCGAGAGACTTGAACCTCAGCACTGAAATAAGTAGGACATGCTGGAGGGACAGATTCATAACCCAGAGGCTCCCTTCACTCTGGAATAAAATCCCAGTCCAGGTTAGGCAGAGTCCCACATTGACTCTCTTCAAGAGGAATCTTGATGAGTGGATGGGAGATCGTAGGTTTACCCCGGCTATCACTTCTGTGTCACTGTTAGACAGAGGCACAGTATACTAACCTCAAAAAAAGGCATAGCAAAATTAATTTAAAATGGGTGGCGAAAGCCAAACACACTCTGGCTAGGCTTATAAATGCCCTAGGGCAGATAGCCTAGTATGAACCTATGAACCTATGAAAAGGACCGACACGCGAGGCCCGCGGTCCCCGCCGACACCACGCCAAAACAGGCTACACGTGGTCCGGTTCTCAGCGAGATGCCTTTGCAGTCCCTGACTACCGACGACACTTCTTTGGCGGTGTCCTCTGTACCCGAGACCGCTGGGTCCTCGGCCCTTTCCCAGACTACAACCGAAGCCTCTGCTAATGTTGAGCCTACTAATGTGGATAGGTCCACCTCCACCCATGGTGTATTTAGGCCCTCATCTTCCTTTTCAATTAAGGCCTTTACTAAATCCAAAGCAGCCAGGCAGCCCATGAGGCCTGTTGTACAGGGCCCATCTCCAGGTCCCATGCCTAAAAAACAGATGCTTAGAATGGCTGAGGATTTAATTACTCTTATCAGAGGTTCTCCCCTCCAGACAAGAGACCCAGAGTGGAGGAAGATTCTCCTCTTCTGATCAGGGATCCATTTTATCAGAACATTCTGATGCAGAGGAACACTCTTACTCTCCTTTTGAGGATTCGGATGCAGAACAGTCCATTCCCTCTGTATCCCCTCCTGAGGATTTTTCCTTTGGGGAAACCTTACACACCTTGAGGGAACACTTCCATTGGGAAGGCCAAGACTTTTCAGATTCCAAGAAAAGACTTAGGGAATTTCTTTTGTTACCTCAACACAGACCTCTGGCTATACCCCCTGTTTTGGACATACTGGATGATGTCTATTCGGAGGCTTGTCTTAACCCGTATTCTCTGCCTCCTGCACCAGTCAAACCTGATCGGTATTACAGAGTACCCAGCTCTCACCAATTTCTCTTCAAAAGCCATAATGCTGACCCTGAAACCATTTCACAAGGCCCCAAGGGATTGAAGGCCTCCACTGCCAAAAATCCACTTCCTGCAGAAAGGGAATCAAGATCTTTGGAAAGGTGGGGGAAAAAGGTTTATACCTCGGCCACCCTAGCCATGATGGCTTTAAATTGTCAGTTTCATATGCTTAAATATCAACAGTTCCTGTTATCACAATTGAGGAACAAAATGTCTCAACCTGAACAACAAGATTTAAAGGCGTTACAGGATATGATGCATAGTGCAGAACAAGTGGGTAAACACACCTTACAATGTGGTTATGATGCCCTAGAGGCCTCAAGTAGAGCGGCAGCTACAGGATCAGTCATTCGCAGACATGCCTGGCTTAGGGAACAAAATTTACCAGATCATGTGACAGCTAAACTTCTAGATGCTCCTTTACAAAAAGATGTGCTGTTTGGTACTAATGCTGAGGAGATGCTACGGAAAATGGAAGAAAAAGCCAAATCTATGCAAACTGTCAAAGCCTTCTTACAGGTCCAACCACCACGTTTTAGCAGAAATTGGCCTTCAAAAAACTGGTCCTTTCCAGCCACTGACAAGCCCCAAAGAGGTAGATACAGACGCACAAGGGGCAGAGGGCAATCACAAGGATCATATAGAGGCCGACAATGGCAAACTCCAGCACCAAGAGGTGGCGAAGACAGTGCACAACAATACAGGAAGCAAACCCAATGACTCCCTCATTTCCATGCCAAGCATGTCTCAGCTGGCAGCACCTTTGGGAGGAAAACTAGCACAATTTGCAAGCAATTGGCATATTGTCACAACAGACAAATGGATCCTGGACATTATAAACAGAGGCTACAAATTTCAATTTCACACTCTTCCAAAAATGAGAGGCATGCCAAACCTGCCACAAAATCAAAGGGCAGAGGCACAATTGCAAATTTCAAAGCTCATAAGCATGCGAGCTATTCAAGAGGTACCTACTCACCAACAAGGTCAAGGTTTTTATTCAAGACTTTTCCTGGTACCAAGGAAAGGAACCGACTGGAGACCCATTTTGGACTTATCCACCCTAAACACATTTCTAATCGCACAAAATTCAAGATGCTCACATTACAGCAGCTTCTTCCCATGCTGGGCAAGGAGTTCTGGCTGGTAACATTGGACCTCAAGGAGGCATACCTGCATGTCCCAATCAGACAAAGCTGCAGAAGCTACCTCAGATTTCTTGCAGGTTCAATCCACTATCAATTCTCTGCATTGCCCTTTGGCTTATCTACTGCGCCCAGAGTATTGACAAAGTGCCTGGCATCAGTGATTGCCTACTGCAGACTTCAAGGGATACAAATTTACCCTTATCTGGACGACTGCCTGATCCAAGCCGACAGCAAGAACATACTTCTGGAACATCTGGCATATGTGACACGGTTACTGCTTTCTCTGGGATATACAATCAACAAAGAGAAATCAAGGCTAACACCATCCCAGAAAATAACTTTCCTGGGTGCCAACTTGGACACAAACACCCAGATGGCCTACCTTACACCAGAAAAACAAGGGCAACTATCTCAGTACTTCAAAATACTAGCAAAAGTACCAGGCTTACTGCAAGGAAAATCCTGCAGGCTCTGGGATTCATGGCATCTTGCATTCTATTAACCCCATTTGCAAAGCTGCATATGAGGAAACTTCAATGGTACCTAAAAAACCTATGGTCTCAACACAGTCACAGTTTGGAAACAATAATACCAATAATTCCATGTTTGCAAAAGGAATTTCTATGGTGGGCCCAAGCATGTCAAGCAAACAAAGGCCTCCCATTCTGCAAGCCTCAAGCAAAACAAGTCATAACCACAGACGCCTCAGACTACGCCTGGGGCACATGACTAACAGGTGCATTCAGGGCAAATGGTCCCAAAAGAAAAGCACCTTCACATCAATCAAAAAGAAATGCTAGCAGTAATAAATGCAATTACAGCTTTCAAGGACTTCCTGCATCTAGGACAATTACTGATAAGAACAGACAACACCACGGTAATGTGGTACATAAACAAACAAGGAGGAACACATTCATACCCCTTGTGCAGACTAGCCATGACTCTTTGGAACTTGGCTCTGGAAAGACAAATCGAACTTCAAGCACAGTACTTGCCAGGATTGGAAAACACACTGGCAGACAATCTAAGCAGAAAAATGACAGATCCACACGAATGGAAGTTACATCCTCAGGTGTTTGCAGAAATAATCCAAGCATGGGGGAGGCCAGACATAGATCTTTTTGCCTCCCACAGGAATCATCAATTGGAAAAGTTTTGTTCAAAGACCTTTCACCCAAAGGCCTGGAGAGTGGACGCCCTTTCATTCAGTTGGACAGCATGGACTTTTCTTTTGGGGAAACTTTACATACCTTAAGGGAGCATTTCCACCGAGAAAGTCAGGAATTTTCTGAATCCAAAAAGAGGCTTAGGGATTTCCTTCTTCCTCAGCATAGGCCTTTGGCTATACCTCCTGTACTAGACATTGCTGATGATGTGTTTTCATAATCCAGTATGGCTCCTGATTCCCTGCCTCCGGCTCCTAGTAAACCTGACAGATACTACAGGGTTCCTGACTCCCACAAGTTCCTTTTCAAAAATCCTGTTGCGGATCCAGAAACCATTTCTCAGGGGCCCAAGGGCATTAAGGCTTCTACTGCTAAAAATCCTACCCCTTCTGATAGAGATACCAGGGCGCTGGATAGATGGGGTAAAAAGGTTTATACTTCTGCAACCTTGGCAATCAGGGCTTTAAACTGTCAATTTCATATGCCAAAATATCAACAGCATATTATGGGACTGCTTAAACAGAAAATGATGATCATTTCTGACTGTGTGGAAAATAAAGATTTACAGGATTTATTGCATTCAGCTGAACAAGTTGGAAAACATACTTTGCAATGTGGTTTTGATTCTTTAGAGGATACTCTTGCAGGGCTGCTGTTACTGGGTCTGTGCTTAGAAGGCATGCCTGGCTTAAGGAGCAATCTCTGCCTGATCATGTTAAAGCAAAATTGTTGGATGCTCCTTTAAATCAGGACCGCCTGTTTGGCAATAAGGCTGAAGAAGTTCTAAAAAAGATGGAAGATAAAGCTAAGTCTATGCAAACTGTGAAAGATTTCTTACAAGTGCAACCTCCAAGATTTAGTAGGCACTGGTGTACTAAGAACTGGTTTTTTCCAGCTCCTTCCAGATCCACTCAAGTCAAACCCAGACACACCAAAAGCACCAGGTTTCAGTCCTAAGGGACTCTCAGAACTAAGCAGTGGGGTGCTTCCACTTCCAAATCTGGAAATAACAAGACACCACCCTATGGTAAACAGTCTCAATGACTTTCCTTTAAAATTACCAAGCACTTACCTTTCAGCTGCCCCTTTGGGGGGAAAGATTGCTCTTCATGCAAAAAACTGGCAACTCATAACCCAGGACAAATGGGTTTTAAATATAGTGTCCCAGGGATACAGATTTAATTTCCACACATTACCATCTCTAAACGGGTGGCCAGACCTGCCCCAAAATCAGTGGGCAGAGGCTCAGAAACAAGTACTTTCCCTCTTAAACATGGGGGCTATTCGGCCGGTACCAGAAGAGGAAAAGGGACAAGGTTTCTATTCCAGACTTTTCCTGGTACCCAGAAAAGACAAATCATGGCATCCAATTCTGGACCTGTCAAATCTAAACACCTTTCTGAACATTCCAAAATTCAAGATGCTGACCCTTCACCAGTTACTTCCTATGCTAGGCAAGGAAGCCTGGTTGGCAACTCTAGATTTGAAAGAAGCTTACCTGCATATCCCAGTCAGGGAATCTTGCAGAAGATACCTACGCTTCAAAGCAGGCTACTTGCATCATCAGTTCTCTGCACTGCCCTTTGGCTTGTCTACTGCACCCAGGGTATTCACAAAGTTCCTGACTCCAGTAATTGCATTTTGCAGGCAAAGAAATATTCAAATATATCCATACCTGGACGATTGTCTAATTCAGGCAATAAACTAGGCCATACTTATAAAACATCTGGCATTTGTAAAAAGGGTTCTAACTTGTCTATGGTACACCATAAACTTAAAGAAATCACAACTGGTACCCTCTCAACAGATTACATTCCTGGGTGCAAGCTTGAATACAACCGCCCAGATGGCTTTCCTCACTCCATAAAATCAAATTCATTTGGTAACTTACTTCAAATAGGTGGCCACAAAAACCCTGCTGTCTGCAAGACCAATACTGCAAGCCTTGGGGTTCATGGCCTCCTGCATTCTTCTCATTCCAAATGCAAGACTGCATATGAGGAAACTTCAGTGGTACTTAAAATGTTTATGGAGTCAACATTGTCACAGCCTGGAAACACTGATTCCTGTTATACCTTGCCTGCAGCTAGAGTTCCTATGGTGGGCAGAGGTCTGCCACCAAAACAAGGGACTGCCATTCACACTACCCCCTGCCACCCAAACCCTAACTACAGACGCATCAGACTATGCATGGGGGGCTCACCTGGCAGGGAAAATGGAGTCCAAATCAAGTGCACCTACATATCAATCAAAAAGAAATGCTGTACAGAATGTTCTGACAGCCTTCAAGGACTACATTCATCCAGGACAACTACTGGTAAAGACAGGCAACACCACGGTTATGTGGTACATAAACAAGCAGGGGGGGTACACATTCCTACCTCCTCTGCAGACTAGCCATGGCATTGTGGAACACGGCCTTGAGCTACCATGTTGAATTACAAGCTCAATTCCTGCCAGGAAAACTGAATATTCCGGCAGACGAACTAAGCAGAAATCTCATGGACACACACAAATGGAAACTGGAACCACGGATTTTCACTATGTTGACAAAGAAATGGGGGAGCCCAGGCATAGATCTATTTGCCTCCCCCCAGAACTACCAGTTGGACAAATTTTGCACAAGAACTCCTTACAAAAAAGCCTGGAAAGTGGATGCTCTGTCCTTCAGCTGGAAAAAACAGTCTACGCCTTTCACCCTCTGCCTCTACTCTCCAAAGTTCTGCTAAAAGTTAAACACTAACCAAAAAAGATTTTGATTGCTCCAGACTGGCCACGCCAACACTGGTACCCACTCCTGCGCAGTGTGTCACAAATTCCTCCATGGCACCTGCCTCAGACACCTTCCTTACTGTCTCAGCAGGAGAACCAAATTCTGCACCCTCAGCTCCCAGCATTGAAACTTGCAGCTTGGCTAATCACTTAAATTCACCCTTAGCAAACCTGTGATGAATGTCATCTTGGAGGCGAGAAGTACTAATACTAGTACTAGAAAATCTTAAGCTGACAAATGGAAAAGATTCTGTGCCTGGAATCAATCGAAAGGGATGAGCACAGCAGCACCCAATTTACCTCAGATTTTGCAATACTTAACTGAGATGCTTCACAAGGGCCTGTCAAAATCCACGGCTCAGCCATTTCAGCTCATTACAACACAGAATCTCCCCTCTTCTCTCATCCTCTGCTCAAGCAGTACCTCAGAGGGGCCAAAAACTTGAGACCACCCAGGAGAGCTCCAACCCCTGCCTGGGACCTTAACTTTTTATTGGAAAAACTCACTCTTACTTCCTTTCGAGCCAGCTGCTACTGCAGATTTAAAATTTATTTCTTGGAAAACAGCCTTCCTTTTAGCAATCACTTCAGCTATAAGGATATCTGAATTACAGGCCCTTATGGCAGTGGAGCCTTTCATCATCTTTCATGCGGACAGGGTGTCACTCAGGGCCAATCCATCTTTCATGCCCAAGGTGTGGTATCCAGTGTGGCTCTTAATCAGTCCATTCATTTGCCAACTTTATTTCCCAATCCACAGAACAAGGGGAAGCAGAATCTGCATTCATTGGATGTGCACAGACAACTTAAATTCTACTTGGACAGGACTAAATCTAGAAGAACATCTGAACAACTGCTGGTGGCATTTGCTGCCGGGGCAGAGGGGAAGGCTATTTCAGAACAAACCATATCTAAATGGATAAGCCATTGCATTCATTTCTGCTATAAGCACCATGGAAAACCTATCCCCCAGGGGATCAGATGTCATTCCACCAGGGCTGCATCTACTTCTGCAGCCTTTCTCAGAGGTGTTCCTACCAGGGATATTCTAGAAGCTGTTACCTGGATTTCAGTTTATACTTTCACCACGCATTACCATTTACCATTTTTCTCTAAATGTAGAGCTGGCTTTGTCACTGCTGTTTTGCAGGGCCTTATAGCTGGTCTTGATGCTGTATAAATCCATCCTCCCAACCACAGCTTTGGGAATCTACCCAAATGTAATGACTGCAACAGTGAAACATGAAGAACATAGTACAGTTGTGTACACTTACCACAAATGTGGATGTTCGAGTGTATTCACTGTTGCAGTCCTGGTTACCCTCCCTCCAGCCCCCTGTTTTTCTCTTACTATACCTCTACTTTCTTTTACTATGCTTAAAAGCCTTTTTGGTGTATTTGCTTTCGGTTGGAGGTAATATTTTTGTGTTTTTAATTTTATTTTGCTCCCCATTTAGGGGGCACCTGACATCTGGGGCAAGAAAAACTGATGTAATGGCATCAGCTGCATGTTTTATACCCCTGACGACCTGCAGTCATGGAAGAAGGGACAGCAACTGACGCAGGACTCCTGACTTTGTTAATCAGGCAGACTGAGGGCAACCTGCCAGCAGATTACCCAAATGGTAATGACTGCAACAGTGAATACACTCATCTGCATTTATGGTAAGTGTGCACAACTGTACTTTGCCGGATGTTCTTTGTGTTTCACTGTTGCAGTCATTACATTTGGGTAATCTGCTGGCAGGTTGCCCTCATTTGGCCTGAATAAGAAAGTCTTGTGTCCTGCGTCGGTTGCCGTCTCCTCTTTCATGACGTCAGGTCGTCAGGGGTATAAAACATGCAGCCGGCGCCATTTTATTCAGTCTTTCTTGCCGCGCAGTGCCCGAAGCAGAAGCAGTTTGCAAGTGCCGGTCGGCCGACTCCTGAAATTTTCGTATTCGAGTTTCAGACCCGAAGTTTTCAAACTAAAGCTAAGTACCCCGTTGGGGAAACTTTTTCTTGCTCCTTATCGATGTCAGTAAAATTTAATAATTGCATTACTTGTGGGAAGCGAATACCTTATAAGGATTTTCATTTGTACTGTATTCCTTGCCTAGGCCCAGATCATAACATGCCTTGCTGTCGGTTTTGTGCTAGATTTAACCAACACACTATTAAGTGTCTGTATATTTTTGCTTCAAAATATTTTGTAGCAAGATTTAATTATGCTGAAATGTCTGTTAGCAATCCGACTACCGGAGTTCACAAAAAACACAAAGAAAAAGAGACAGACCATCGAGATCCAAAACCCGACGACGAAGCTTCTCCTAAGCCAGTCGCCGGTTCGCCAGTACTCAGTGGGGTACTTTCGCAGCCCCTGATACCTGCTACTTTTGAGTCACAGGCCCCTACCGAGATGCATTCGGCGTCCGGTATGCCGTGAGATTAGTATTGAACCCGTGGATGTCTCTCCCTTGGATGTGTCCGGAGCCGCTGAGCAGGCACCGGCTTCTGAGGGTGTTTTCAGGCCTCAACATTTTTATGTTAAACCGCCAGCCTCAAAAACAAGATCAAAAACATCTTCTATGTCTAAAAAACTGACACATGAGCCACATGCTCAGGCCTCTATGCCTAAAAAGCAGATGATCAAAATGGCTGAGGAGTTAATTACCTTGATCAGGGGTTCCCAACCCCCCCCCCCCCTGCTAAGAGGCCTAGGCAAGGCACTGATTATGAATCTTCAGATCAGAAGAGGAATCAGAAGAAATGGAAAACTGATCAGGAATTTTCTATTCCACCCTATGAGGATTCTGATGCAGAGGAATCCATCCCATCTGCATCTCCTCTTGAGGATTACTCTTTTGGAGAGACTTTGCATACTTTAAGGGAACATTTTCACTGGGTGAGTCAGGACTTCTCTGAATCAAAAAAGAGGCTTAGGGATTTTCTTCTTCCTCAGCATAGGCCTTTGGCAATACCTCCTGTATTAGACATTGTTGATGTGTTTTTGGAATCAAGCATGGCTCCTGATTCCCTACCTCTGGCTCCTAGTAAGCCAGACAGATACTACAAGGTTCCTGACTCCCACAAATTTCTATTCAAAAGTCCTGCTGCTGATCCAGAGACTATTGCACAAAGTCCCAAGGGTGTAAAGGCCTCTACAGCAAAAAATCCTACCCCCTCTGATAGAAATTCCAGGGCGCTGGATAGATGGCGAAAGAAGGTTTATACGTCTGCAACGTTGGCAGTCAGGGCCTTAAACTGCCAGTTTCATATGCTTAAATATCAGCAGTATGTTATGGGCTTACTGAAACAGAAAAAACTCCAGCTTTACTCCGTAGCATATCGCCTACTCAGAGGTGATCTCTGCCTAACATATAAAGCTATGTCAAACCCAGAGCTGTTGGACATGCTACATCTAAAGAAATCCCAGTCCCTCCGAGCTACACGTTCTAGGGACCTAAACCTTGTCACCACAATAAACAGGACATGCTGGAGGGATAGATTCCTATCCCAGAGACTTCCCATACTCTCGAACAGGCTACCCATCTATGTCGAGCAAAGTTCTTCATTAGCACTCTTCAAGAAAAATCTTGATGAGTGGATGGGAAATAGGAAATACACCCCGGGGATCACTTCTGTGTGTCTGCTCGACAGTGGCACAGGAAAATAACTTTCTTGGGTGGCGTAAGCCAGAGAACCTTGTTGGCTAGGCTTGCGTAGGCCCTTGGGCCGATAGCCTAGTACCAACCTATGATGTTGATTTCTGATTGTGTGGCAAATAGAGTTACAGGAATTATTGCATTCAGCAGAACAGGTGGGAAAGCATACTTTGCAATGTGGTTTTGATTCCTTGGAGGCCTCTTGCAGGGCCGCAGTTACTGGATCTGTGATTAGAAGGCATGCCTGGCTCAAGGAGCAAAATCTGCCTGATCATGTTAAAGTTAAATTGTTGGATGCCCCCTTGCAGCATGATGTTTGGTAATAAGGCAGAAGAGGTTTTAAAGAATATGGAAGACAAAGCTAAATCTATGAAAACTGTAAAAGGTTTCTTGCAAGTTCAGCCACCCAGGTTCAGTAGGCACTGGCCTACTAAAAATTGGTCCTTTCCTCTGTCCAACAGAGCCACTCCAGGCAAATCCAGGTGCTCAAAAGGCTGCAAATACCAATCACAGGGTTCTTACAGGTCAAAGCAATGGGGTGCCTCCACCTCCAAATCTGGAGGAAATAAAGCACAACCCTACAGTAAGCAGTCTCAATGACTTTCCTCTACCTTCACTAAGCACTTATCTTTTGGCAGCCCCCTTGGGGGGAAAACTAGCAATTCATGCTCAAAATTGGCAGTTAGTTACCCAGGACAAGTGGGTATTAAACATAGTATCCCAGGGATACAGATTTCATTTCTATACTTTGCCAATTCCAAACGGATGGCCAGATCTACCACAAATTCAGTGGACAGAGGCTCAAAAACAAGTTATGTCCGTCATGGATATGGGGGCTATTCAACCAGTACCAGAAAAGGAAAAAGGGCAAGGTTTTTATTCAAGACATTTCCTGGTACCCAGTCCAATACTGGACTTATCGATTTTGAACACGTTCCTGGACATTCCAAAGTTCAAAATGCTGACTTTACAGCAGCTACTGCCTATGCTGGGCAGGAACGCTTGGTTAGTGACTCTAGACTTAAAAGGGGCATACCTGCATATCCCAATAAGGGAATCATGCAGAAGATACCTTCGCTTCAAGGCAGGTTTTTGCATTACCAATTCTCTGCACTGCTCTTTGGCTTGTCTACTGCGCCCAGGGTTTTTACAAAGTGCCTGACACCAGTAATCGCATTCTGCAGACAAAGAAGCATACAAATTTATCCTCATCTGGACGACTGTCTCATTCAAGCAGAGGACAAGGACACTCTTCTTCAACATCTGGCGTTTGTAAAAAGGCTTTTAACATGCCTAGGGTACACAGTAAACAAAAAGAAATCCCAACTGGTACCCTCTCAAATAATTACATTCTTGGGTGCAAGCTTGGATACAACTGCCCAGATGGCTTACCTTACGCCAGACAAGCAAAGGCAACTGACAACATACTTCAAACAAATGGCAACAAAAACCCAGTTATCTGCAAGACAAATTCTGCAGGCTTTGGGGTTCATGGCATCCTGCATTCTACTAATTCCATATGCGAGACTGCATATGAGGAAACTTCAATGGTACCTAAAAGTTTATAGAGTCAGCATTGTCACAGTCTGGAAACAAGGATTCCTCTCATTCCCTGCCTACAACAGGAGTTTCTTTGGTGGGCAGAGACATGTCACCAAAACAAGGAACTGTCATTCACTCTACCCCCTGCCACCCAAACCCTAACTACAGACGCATTAGACTATGCTTGGGGGGCCCACCTGATAGGGAGATGCATTCAGGGTAAATGGAGCCCAAAACAAATGCATCTGCATATCAACCAGAAAGAGATGCTAGCTGTTCAGAATGCTGTGACAGTCTTAAAGGACTTACTTCATCCAGGACAACTACTGATAAAGGCGGGCAACACCACGGTTATCTGGTACATAAACAAGCAGGGGGGGGTACACATTCCTACCCCCTTTGCAGACTAGCCATGGCATTGTGGAACACAGCTTTGACTTACCAAATACATCTTCAAGCTCAATTCCTGCCAGGAAAACAAAATACTCTGGCAGACGACCTAAGCAGAAATCGTATGGACCCGCACAAATGGAAACTGGATCCACAAATCTTCAGCATATTAACACAGAAATGGGGGAGCCCAGACATAGATCTATTTGCCTCTCCTCAAAATTATCAGCTAGACAAATTCTGCACAAGAACTTATCACAGAAAAACATGGAAAGTGGATGCCCTATCAGTCTATGCCTTCCCCCCTGTGCCTCTTCTCTCCAAGGTCTTACTAAAAGTCAGTCAGGAAAAAACAAAAATGATCCTAGTTGCTCCGGACTGGCCTCGGCAGCACTGGTACCCAATTCTAAGGAGTATGTCTCAACATCCTCCTTGGTACCTGCCTCAAGTACCTCATCTACTGTCTCAGCAGAACAATCAAATTCTGCACCCTCAGCTCCAAACTATGAATCTCGCAGCATGGCTGATCATTTAATTATTCAAACAAAACCTCTCAATAAATCTGTGATGGGTGTCATTTTGGAAGCCAGAAGGCCTAGTACTAGAAAATCTTATGCTGATAAATGGAAGAGATTCTGTGCTTGGAACCAAGCACAAGGAACAGACACAGCAAAGCCTAATGTTCCTCACATTTTACAGTATTTGACTGAGATGCTTGACAGGGGCCTATCTTTTTCTTCAATAAAAATCCATGCCATCTTGGCTCATTACAACACAGAGCTTCCCCTCTTTTCTCATCCTCTGCTTAAACAGTATCTTGGGGGGGGAGGGGCAAAAATTTAAGGCCTCCCAGATCACCAGCTCCTGCATGGGACCTCAATTTTGTGCTGGAAAAGCTCACCCTGCCTCCTTTTGAACCAGCAGCTACTGCAGATTTAAAATTTCTATCTTGGAAAACAGCTTTTCTCTTGGCAATCACTTCAGCAAGAAGGGTTTCAGAACTACAGGCTCTCATGGCTGTGGAGCCTTTTATTACATTTTACCTGGACAGGGTGTCCCTCGGGACCAATCCTTCTTTTATGCCTAAGGTGGTATCCAGTGTGGCTCTTAACCAGACAATTCATCTGCCAACATTTTACCCAAATCCACAGAACAAGGGGGAGCGGATTCTGCATTCATTGGACGTACACAGACAACTAAGATCCTACTTAAACAGGACCACATCTCTAAGAAAATCTGAGCAACTACTGGTAGCATTTGCTGCAGGGACAGAGGGGAAGGCTATATCAAAGCAGACTATTTCTAAGTGGATAAGCCACTGCATTCGTTTCTGCTACTTGCACCATGGTAAACCTGTGCCCAAGGAATCAGGTCACATTCCACCAGGGCTGCCTCTACCTCAGCAGCTTTTCTCAGAGGGGTTCCAACTAAAGACATTCTAGAGTCTGTTACCTGGAGCTCTGTTCATACCTTCACAAAGTATTAATCATTTGCCTCTCTTCTCCAAATCCAGGGCAGGCTTTGCCACTGCAGTTCTGCAGGGTCTTATAGCTGCTCCTAATGCTGTTTAGTTCCATCCTCCCATCCATAGCTTTGGGATTCTACCCAAATGTTATGACTGCAACAGTGAAACACAAAGAACATAGTACAGTTGTGTACACTTACCATAAATGTAAATGTTCGAGTGTATTCACTGTTGCAGTCTGGGTTACCCACCCGCCTTCCCCCTTTTCTATACCTTTTTCTTTCCTTCACTATATACTAAAGGCTTTGTGGTGTATTTGCTTTTAGATGAAGGTAAAGTTTATGTTGCTAAAAGTGCATTACATATATTTCTGTTTATTTATATATATTTATATTTTTACTCCCCATTTGGGGGGCACCTGACATCTGGGGCAAGAAAAACTGATTAAATTGGCGTCGGCTGCATGTTTTATACCCCTGATGTCATGGAAGAGGAGACAGCAACCGACGCAGGACCCAAGACTTTGTTATTCAGGCCAGCTGAGGGCAACCTGCCAGCATATTACCCAAATGTAATGACTGCAACAGTGAATACACTCTAACATCTACATTTATGGTAAGTGTACACAACTGTACTTTCTGTGCCCTCTTTTTAATGTGAGAACCATTCGCCGTTGAGCTCTTATTGTAGACAGTTATTTTCGTGTTCCATTTTCGCATTCCGAAAAGGCGTCAGCCAACAATCTGTAGACTTTCCAAAAAAACGCAGCAATAAAGATAGAGATGGACCACACAAGGCTAAGCCTTCCGACGACCCTACCGCTAAGCAGGTCGTCAGCTCTCTGGAATTCAGTGAGGAGCTTTCGCAGCCCCTGATGCCCATTTTAATATCAATGCAGGCCTCTACCGAGACCCTTTTTGGAGTCCATTATACCGCAGAAATCTTCTTCATCTTCCGAGCCTTTAGCTGTCCCTGCCTTAATTGAGTCCAGAGCCGCGACGCAGGCACCGGCTTCCAGGGACGCCTTTCGCACTACCGAATCTAGACAAAAAAATGACGTCTTCTCATCAGACTACCATTTCTGTCAGACCAACGGATTCTGTTAGGCCTAGAAACTAGGCCACTCCTAGATAATCTGCTTCTAGCCATCATCTTGCTCCTCCTCCACCACCCCAAGCTCAAATGCTTAAAATGGTGGATGATCTCATCTCCCTTATCTGGGGTAGTCAGGCCACAACTTCTAAAAGGAAAAGGCACCCTTCTTTAAAAATTATGACAGAACAGGATTCTGAGGAATTTGACTACAGATTTTGAAGAGGAACAGCAACCTCTGACTGCTTATGAGGATTCAGATGCAGAGGAATCCATCCCTTCTGCCTCCCCTTCAGAGGACCTTTCCTTTGAGGAAACCCTTCACACCCTCAGGGAACATTTCAGGACTTCCCCCAGTGTAAGAAAACACTTGGAGTTTCTGGACCTGCCCCAGCACAGACCCCTGGCCATCCCCCCTATTTTATAAGTGGTGGCTGATGTTTTCCATGAATCCAGCTTAGCCCCTGACACCCTCCCACCTGCTCCCAGTAAACCTGACTGGTATTAGAGTACCGGATTCTTACAAATACCTGTACAGAAATCCTGCTGCAGACACAGAGATCATTACACAGGGACCTAAAGGAGCTAAGGGTAGTTCTGCCAAGGATTCCAGAGCTCTGGACAGATGGGGTAAAAAAGTATACACCTGTGCAACCTTAGCTATCAGAGCACTCAACTGTCAGTTCCATATGTTAAAGTGTCAACAGCACACTTTGGAACTATTAAAACAAATTATCTGAAGTAGGTACTTCATTTGTCAGCAACCTTTGGGTATCAGATCCGATCCGGCAACTTGTTTCACAGCTATAAGATCCGAGCTCCTAGCTCCTC
Source organism: Protopterus annectens (assembly GCF_019279795.1). Lineage (NCBI taxonomy): Eukaryota > Metazoa > Chordata > Ceratodontiformes > Protopteridae > Protopterus > Protopterus annectens. The sequence continues at coordinate 227,268,265 of NC_056728.1, read as the reverse complement.
CCCTTACCCATAATCCCCTGCCAACCCTGACTAACCTCAGATCTAGTTTGCCGCGCTTAGTGAAAGCAGCTAGATTCAGAGCTCCTAGTCGGTTCAGATAAGTCTTTCAGCTTATTATCATTATTGTTATATTTTTTGTTAAAAGGTTGAGTGTGTTAGGTTTCCCCTTATTTTAGCCCTAAAATCTTACATTGTTTTAGTGTAATTTCCTCCCCTCCCTTCACTGGTGCGTAGTTTGTGTGTGGGTCGGTGTGTGTTTGGGGCCTTGTGTGAGAGAGTTTGCTTTTTTTGGTACTAGTGTAATGTCAGAGGCCCCAAAACGGATCTTTTCTAAATGCACCGAGTGTGGCCATAAGCTTTCACCGGCTGATTGCCACACTCGGTGTGTTCGGTGCCTTGGGGTTGAACACCTCTCATCTGGGTGTACTATCTGCGCGGCGTTCAATCCCAGGGCACTGAAAGAACAGAGGTTGAAGCTGATCCTGGCGGGACTTTTGCCCCCGGATTCGGCTTCGGCCTCTGGTGCTCCCGTGGCCTCACCCTAGTCCTCGGTGGCGGCCACTCCTGCCTCTCTCCCCCCGGCCGGGACACAAACTCCCGCTGCGGCGAGGGAGGCCAGGAGGGAGAAAAGGAGGGAGAAGCACCACAAGCGGCGGGCCGAGGCCTCCGCTTCTGCCCCCCCTGCTAAGCAGGCTTCTCCCTCCACGGCTTCCAAGTCTACTCCTCCTCGGCTCCGGTCCCCATGCTTCTCGCCGGGATCCAAGGAGGAGGAGACCCGATCTCCATCGAGGTCATCGAGGCGGCACTCCCGGCCTGCCTCGGTGGCCTCGTCGAGATCCACATATAGCCTGTCGGATGCAGACTTGGACCGGATGATGCGAAGGTTCATACAGGCCCAGCTGTAGATGGGAGTGCTCCTACCTTCTGGGAGAGCTCGCCTTTTGCCCCGATAGCTCCTTCTCCGACCCGCTTCCCGGGTTCGGAGCACCCGGAGCCGGGCAGCATTGGAGCCGGGGGTGGGTCGACGCCGACAGTACTTGGTACTTCGGCTCCAACCTTTCCCTCGAGTTTGTCGGGTCCATCCTTGGCGGATCCGAGCTCTCGGAGCCGTGGGCTGAGCTTCGGATCCGAGAGATTCAGTGTGCCTTTGGCTTCATCCAGGTCGGAGCACACGGGTCCTTCGGATCCGATGGTCTCTGCTCCGGTTCCGATCCCCCCATCGGATCCGAGTGGGAGTCTGCTCTCTGATCCGAGAGAGAGCGACTCTTCCCTCGGCCTTCAATGTGGTGGAGAGGGCTCTGTTGAGTGTATCCGGACCCCCGGCTCTTGCCTCGGCCCCATCCTGCACTCCCTCTCAGCTGGGTCTGGCTTCCTTCACCCGGCCACAGGGACAGCCTGCTTCGATGTCTCAGGTCGTTCCTCTGGAACAAGATGTTGCTGGTGAGACTTCCTCGGACAGCCCCCCTGAGGATGTTCCTCATAAGCGGAAGTGTAAGAGGAGGCACGTGGACTCCCCTGAGTCCTTAACAGAAGACACGGACTTGCATGAAGGGGAAGGCTCCCCAAAGTCGCCCCCCAAGGATGTCTTCTTCGGAGACATCATGGAAATGCTCAGGATTAGGGGGGGTGGTCTGCCCCCAAAGGCTTCCTCCGATGAGTCCATGTTCCTGGAGGCGTTCAAAGCAGGCCCATCTACCTCTTGGGTGTCCCCTCTGCCCAACCCCCTGGTGGACCTTATTACCACCAGGGCGTGGAAGGAGCAGGACACTGTGGAGCCAGTTCCCAAATGCCCCAATAGGATTCTGAGCCCCCCTTCAGAGAGATCCCACAGGAGCAAGGGTCCCCCCGTAGATGCCATGTTGGTGGCGGCAGCCACCAAGAGGGAATTAGCTCAGGAGAGCCCCTCGGTCCATCCATCGAGCAAAGAGTCCCACTCGATGGATCGCCTAGGGAAGCGGGTCTTTAGTTCAGCGACCTTTTCAGTAAGGTCCCTGAACTACATGGCACACATTATTAGGATGCAGTGAGACCTTATCAAAGAGTACGCTGCCTCCCCCCTGGAGTCCATGTCGGCGGAGGACAAACAGTTGTACTCCACTCCCATGGCCACTCTCTATATCGAATACCTCTATGCGGCTTTTGTCCAATGCCACAGAGGGAGCCGCTATAGCCAGCGGAGCAGGCCTAGTCATGAGATGCCAGGCCTGGCTCCGACATTGTGACTTCGCAGAACCCTTCGAGGCGTCATTTGCGAATGCCCCCTTTGATGGTTCTGCCTTATTGGGCAAGACCGTTTGCGAGACCTTAGTCCAGAGCGAAAAGGACGGGAAGACATTGTCTGCCGTCAGAGTCTGCTGCTTTGCTCCCCAGAGGTCCTTCTCCAAGAACCAAAAGGGACAGAAAAAGATGTGGTTCCGGAAATCGCAACATTCCCAGCCTGCTCCGGACAACCAGTCCTTCTGTGGCAGAGGAGGACAGGGAGGACGCCGCCCTAGAGGCAGAGGGGGCCTTAAGAATTTTGGGTCCAGAGAAATCTTCTCTGATCGGCCCACGCAGCAACCCTGAGGGGTTGCCCGACTGCTCCACTCTGGAGGCAGTCGGGGGGCATTTCTCGAGGCACCTGGCAGCTTGGGAGTCCATCACATCAGATCGCTGGGTGCTTTGTATCATATCCAGAGGTTACCAAATTCCCCTGCATCATGTCCCCAAACTCAGAAACCTCCCCGATGTACCACCCGATCAGAGGGAGGTAGCAGCTGCAGAGATTCAGCAGCTCCTAGAAAAAAGAGCCATCCAACCCATCCCCCAGACCAGAGCGGATTAGGTTTTTACTCCAGGTTCTTTCTGGTGCCAAAAAAGACGGGGGACTTGAGGCCAATTCTCGACCTCTCCCTTTTGAACCTGTCAGTAACCAAACAAAAATTCTGGATGGTCACTCTTCAATCCATCCTCTCCCTATTGCGGGAGAACAACTGGATGTGCTCAAATAGACCTCAAGGATGCGTACTACCACATTCTGATGGACAGACGATCCAGGAGGTTCCTCCGCTTCCGGCTGGGAGCCAGTCACTACCAGTTCAGGGTCCTTCCCTTTGGTCTCACCACAGCCCCCAGAGTGTTTACCAAAGTATTAGCAGTGATAGCGGCCCACCTGAGACTCCAGGGAATGCAGGTTTTTCCATACCTGGACGACTGGCTCCTGACCGCCCCGACAAGGCATCTACTTTGCTCAGCCAGGGACTACTTCCTCCGGCTTGCTCCCCAGCTGGGCATCACCATCAACAGGGACAAATCTTCTCTTGCTCTGACTCAGGTGATAGAGTTTATAGGGGCCAAGTTGGATACGAGAAACCTTCTAGCATTCCTGACTGCGGAGCGACTGCAAAACCTGAGGCTTCATGTGCGGGCCATCCTCCAGTTAGAAGCTCCATCGGCGGAGTTGGTCCTGAGGGCTCTAGGCTCCATGGCGGCGGCAATCACTCTTCTGCCATTGGCTCGTCTGAATATGAGGGTCCTGCAATGGACCCTTCAAGTCCAGTGGTCCTTTCTACATTACTCCCTAAGCCATCCTATTCCCCTCAGCAGGGCTTGCAGGAGGGCTCTCTTATGGTGGCTCCAATCTCTGGACTTCCATACGGGACGTCCCTTCTCCATGCCTCCTCCCCTCGCCACGGTGACCACGGACGCCTCTCTCCTCGGGTAGGGGGGGGCATTGCTCAGGCAGGACGGTCCAAGGCACGTGGAATGACACAGAGACCTCTTTACATATCAATGTCCTGGTGATGAGGGCGGTGCTATTGGCATTGCAAGCACTTCAGAACCTTCTTCCTGTAGGAACTATTGCGATACAGACGGACAACATGTCAGTTATCTGGTACATCAACAAACAGGGGGGAACCAGGTCCTATCCTCTCTGTCGAGAGGCCATGAGAGTGTGGGAATGGGCGATCTCCACCAACCGCTTTGTTATTGCAACGCACATTCCGGGACGGTCCAACATACTGGCGGACAGGCTCAGCCACACCATTCTTTCCCCTTACGAGTGGTCTCTCAATCCCCAGGTAGCGAAGTGGATTTTTGCCGAGTGGGGGAAACCCTGTTGAGATCTCTTCGCTTCTCCCTCAAATACGAAATGCAACAGTTACTTCGCTCTAATTCCCCTTGGGAATCCCGAGAGACGCTCTGGTGCATGCTTGGCCTCCCGGTCTACTTTATGCTTAACCACCTCTACCTCTGATGCTGAAACTCGTACAGAAAGCCAGTCGGTTGGGGAGCAGAATGATCCTCATTGCCCCATTCTGGCCTCGTCAAACGTGGTTCCCTTACCTGTGGTCTCACCTGGTAAATCCTCCTTGGATTCTGGATCCCCTACCGGATCTAAAATCTCATCCCCTAGATCTCCCGATCCCGAATCTGGACAACCTCAAGTTGACAGCTTGGCTGCTCCAGTTCCACTCCTAGTCAGGACTCCCGGAATCTCTTCCCCAGTTAAAGCCATCCTAGTAGCAGCACACAAACCTTCCACTAGAAAGGTCTATCGCAGTAAGTGGAAGCCTTTCTCCATCTGGGTGGAGAATCATAACTTAGATCCCATCACAGCACCGTTGCCCACTGTGTTGGATTTCCTTACAGGTCTATTTCATCAGGGGGCTAGCTGCTATACAGTCAAGGTTCAACTGGCAGCTATTTCTCATTACCATGTGGGACATGAGTCAGGTCCTTTGATTACGGCAAAATTGTGTAAAACCTTTCTCAAGGGTACCTTCCTGCTCAGACCTCCTGTCAAGGAAGTTGTACCCCCTTGGGATTTATCACTAGTCCTACAGGCTTTAACAGCTCCCCCTTTTGAACCTGCTGCTTCGGTTGATCTTAAGTACCTATCTTGGAAAACGGCGTTCCTTGTCACTATTACTTCAGCAAAAAGAGTTTCTGAGCTTCAGGCCCTTTGTGTAAAACCCCCGTATTTGGCCTTTCACCAGGATAAAGTGTACCTCAGGACCAATCCCTCGTTCCTTCCCAAGGTGGCATCAGAGGCTAGTATCAACCAATCCATTAACCTGCCAGTCTTCTTTCCTAAGTATCAGAACAAAGAAGAATACAAACTGCATTCGTTAGATGTGCATAGACAACTGCGCTTCTACATTCACAGGACTGCTGGTCATAGACAATCCGACCAGTTGTTCATCTCCTTTGCCAAATTTAACTTTGGTAAACTTGTCTCTAAGGTCACTTTATCACGATGGATCTCACAGTGCATTCTACTGGCCTATGAAAGTTCTGGGTGGCCCGCACCTCAGGGAGTTCGTGCACATTCTACTCGCTCCATATCTGCCTCTGCTGCCTTTAGGTCTAGAGTGTCTTTAGATGATATTTGCTCCGCAGCCACTTGGCCTCATCTCATACCTGTATCAACCATTATAAGCTGGATGTGATCTCCAGAGGGAGAGCATCTTTTGGCTCCGCAGTGCTCCGGAATATCCTTCCATGATGGCCGCCTAAGTTCCAGGTAGCTGGGGACTCTGTCCCAAAGGTTGCTGACAAATGAAGTACCTACTTCATATTAAGAAGTTATGTACTCACCATAACGTTCCATCTGAGTAGGAAACTTCATTTGTCTGCAACCATTCCCCCCTCCTTCCCCCTGACCTTCAGAATTTTAGTTCCTGGATGTCCTCCTTTAGTCCCATTCGGGACGTATTTAGCCTTTTAGCTGCTTGTAGGAGGGCAAACTTGATCTGAGGATGTTCATCGTGCATACAGCTGCAGTCATAACAGATGGGTTCTCCTGCCGTCAGGCGGGCCCTCGGTTGGCCGGATTCCAAAGTCTAGGTCCGGCGTCGGTTGTCGTCGCTTATTCCCTGACGTCAGTGCGACAGGGATATAAAGGAACCAGCCGACGCCATTTTCTTCAGTCTTTCTTGCCGCGCGGTGCCCGAAGCAAAAGCAGTTCGCAAGTGCCGGTCGGCCAGCTCCTGAGATTACGAAAATTTGGAAACCGAAGTCTTCTTAAAAGCTAAGTACCCCGTTGGGGAACCTTTTCTTGCTTCAGACCGATGTCAGACAGAGTTAATAATTGTATTTCTTGTGGGAAGCAAATACCGCATAAGGATTTCCATTCCCTCTGTATACCTTGTTTAGGCCCAGACCACGAGGTTTCGGCCTGCCGCTTTTGTGCTACATTCAACAGACGCACTATTAAGCGTCGGGCGGAGTTCGCCCAGCATTATTTTTGAAAAGCATTTAACTATACTATGTCGTCGGATACTCCGATTTTGTCTAAAAAACGAAAAGACAAGGACCGACACGCGAGGTCCGCGGCCTCTACCGACATCACTCCAAAGCCAGTTACACGTGGTCCAGTTCTCAGTGAGGCGCCTACGCAGCCCCTGCCTACCGACGACCTGTCTTTGATGGTGTCTCCTGTACCTGAGGTCGCAGGCTCCTCGGCCCACACCCCGACTACAGATACCGAAGCCACTGTTGGAGTTGAAACGCAGAATGTGGACAGGTCCACCTCCACTCAAGGTGTCTTCAGACCTTCCTCTTCTTTCTCTATCAAGGCTTTCACTAAGTCTAAAGCAACCATGCACTCTGAGACCAGCTGCTCAGGGCCCATCTCCAGGCCCCATGCCTAAGAAACAAATGCTTAAAATGGCTGAGGATTTAATTACTCTTATCAGAGGTTCTCAGCCCCCTCCTCTGATCCTAGAGTGGAGGAAGATTCCCCCTCCTCTGATCAGGGCTCCATTATTTCAGAGCACTCTGATGATCAGGAACATTCTTACTCCCCTTTTGAAGACTCTGATGCGGAGGAGTCCATCCCTTCTGTATCCCCCCCTGAGGATTACTCATTTGGGGAAACGTTGCATACCTTAAGGGAACACTTCCACTGGGAAGGCCAGGATTATTCTGATTCTAAGAAAAGGCTCAGGGAATTTCTCTTGCTTCCTCAGCACAGGCCTCTGGCTATACCTCCTGTCTTGGACATCCTAGATGATGTTTATTCGGAGGCCTGCCTTAACCCGGACTCTCTACCTCCAGCTCCAGTTAAGCCTGATGGGTACTACAGGGTCCCTGACTCACATCAATTTCTATACAAGAGCCATGCTGCTGACCCAGAAACCATCTCACAGGGCCCAAAGGGAGTTAAGGCCTCCATTGCTAAAAATCCATTGCCTTCCGAGAGAGATTCCAGATCCTTAGAAAGGTGGGGAAAAAAGGTATATACCTCTGCTACCTTATCCATGAGGGCCTTAAACTGTCAGTTTCATATGCTAAAATACCAACAGTTTTTGTTATCACAATTGAAAAGTAAAATGTCACAACCTGAACAACCAGACTTGGAGTTGCAGGATTTGGTGCATAGTGCAGAACAAGTGAGTAAGCTTACCTTACAATGTGGTTTTGATGCTCTAGAGGCCTCATGCAGAGCTGCTGTTACAGGATCAGTCATACGTAGGCATGCCTGGCTCAAGGAACAAGCCTTGCCTGATCATGTCAAAGCTAAATTACTAGACGCTCCTCTTCAAAAGGATGTACTATTTGGTGCTAATGCTGAGGAGGTATTAAGGAAAATGGAGGAAAAGGCTAAATCAATGCAAACTGTGAAAGAATTCCTACAGGTTCAACCCCCACGTTTTAGTAGAAATTGGCCTTCCAAAAACTGGTCCTTTCCTGCCACAGACAGACCCCAAAGAGGCAGATACAGGCGCCCAAGGGGCAGAGGACAATCCCAAGGATCGTATAGAGGCAGACAATGGCAAGCTCCTTCACAAAGAGGTGGTGAGGACAACTCGCAATCTATCAGAAAGCAAACCCAGTGACTTCCCCTTTGCATGCCAACCAGGTCTCAAATGGCAGCCCACTTGGGAGGAAAGCTGGCATTATTTTCAAGAAATTGGCATATTGTCACAAAGGACAAATGGATCCTGGACATTATAAACAGAGGCTACAAATTCCATTTTCGCACCCTTCCAAAATGAGACGCATGCCAAACCTGCCACACAATCAAAGGGCAGAGGCACAAAGGCAAATTACAGATCTCATAAACATCAAAGCTATTCAAGAGGTACCTACGCATCTAACAAGGTCAAGGGTTTTATTCCAGGTTTTTCTGGTGCCAAGGAAGGAAAAGATTGGAGACCTATTTTGGATCTATCCATCCTAAACACATTTCTACTGTACCGTGCAAAATTCAAGATGCTCACTCTACAGCAGCTTCTTCCCATGCTGGGCAAGGAGTCTTGGCTGGTAACATTGGACCTCAAGAAGGCATACCTGCATGTCCCAATCAGACAAAATTGCAGAAGATACCTCAGATTTCTTGCAGGTTCAACTCATTATCAATTCTCTGCATTGCCCTTTGGCTTATCTACTGCGCCCAGAGTATTCACGAAATGCCTGGCATCAGTAATTGCCTACTGCAGACTTCAAGGGGTACAAATATATCCCTATTTGGACGACTGCCTGATCCAAGCGGACAGCAAACACATTCTTCTGAAACATAGGTTCATAGGTTCATACTAGGCTATCTGCCCGAGGGCATTTACAAGCCTAGCCCATAGTTTTGTGGCTTACGCCACCCCTTTAGTATGGGGAACTATACCCATTATTTTGCTGTGCCTCTGTTGAGCAGTGACACTGAGGTAATCCCTGGGGTATATCTGCGATCTCCCATCCATTGGTCAAGATTTCTCTTGAACAAGGCCAGCGAGGTGCTCTGCCTCACATATACCGGGATTTTGTTCCACAGCATAGGGAGTCTTTGGGTGATGAATCCATCCCTCCAGCACGTCCTATTAATAGCCGTGTCGAGGTTTAAGTCTCCCCTTGTGGCTCTGACGGATCTAGATTTTTGAGGTGAAGCATATTCATCAAATCTGGGTTTGACATGGCCTTGTATGTTAGGCAAAGGTCACCTCTGAGCAATGTGGCGACTGAATAGAGCTGGAGTTCTTTCAGTCGGGCAGCATAGGACAGATGTTTGAGACCCTTTATCCTTTTGGTGAGGAACTTTTGTGGCCTCTCCAGCTGCTGCAAGTGTCGGGTCAGATACATTCAATGGGGCATTGTACTCAATCATTGGTCTGATGAGTGATGAGTATAGGGAGACTATGACCTCCCTTGATCTAGATGAGAATCCCTTCATGATAAGGTGGGCAATGTAGAAGGTCTTCCTAACTACTTTAGCTACATGGGTGTCGAATGACAGACTACTATCAACCTGGGTCCCCAGGTCCCTGATAACTTCTTCTGTACTCAGTGGATTGCCACCTATTTGGTAGCTAGGGGTAACCTTGTTTTTCCGAAGGGTATGACTATGCATTTTTGGCATTTAACTTTAGGCCATGGCTCTGTCACCAGTTATCCGTTTCTGTGAGACCCTTCTGAAGGATATCTGTGTCAGATGTGTTTTCTACTATGGCCAGTTTGCAGTCATCTGCAAACTTTGTCAGCCATAACCCTCCTGTGTTTGCTTGTACTTGAAAAGTAGATGCCAAACAAGAGTGGGCCCAGGACTGAGCCCTGTGGTACACCACTTGTGACAGGCTTTGAGTCTGACATGGCGCCAGCAACTCTGACCCTGTGGGTTCTGTCACTCAGCCAGTTTGCAACCCATCTTGTGATGTATGGGTTAACATTTAAGCTGATGAGTTTTTCAATGATACCCGAGTGGGGTATTGTATCAAAGGCCTTCGCCAGATCGAGGTAGGCTGTATGGACTGCCTTTCCTCATCAATGGCTTTGGTGACTGTTTCAAAAAGTCAACCAAGTTTAGAAGGCATGATCTGCCTTTGACAAAGCCAAACTGGGATGGATCCAAAGTCTGCAAATTCCCTATGTCTTTATTTATGAGGTCCATTATGATCCTCTCCATGGCTTTGCAGATGAGGCTTGTCAAGCTAATGGGCGTTATTTCCAGGGTCGGTGGAGGCACCGCCTTTGTGAAGTGGGACCACAGTTGCAGTCGCCACTCCTGGGCACGTATCCAGAGGTAAGACTATGATTAAACAGCTGTCCTAGCTGTGGGTTTAATTCCTCGTTGAGTTAGGAGCACACAGCCGGGACACCATCAGGTCCCATGGATGCTGTGTTTTTGCTTTGGAGAGCAGTTCTCACTTGGGCTTGGAGATGTTTGGGGGCTGCAATCGCTTGGTATAGATATCTCTCCTTTGGGGAGGGGAGAAGTTTGCACTGAACCTGTCAGCCAGTATGTTGGCAATGTCTGTAGGATCAGTAATCTTCACATCATTTTGAACTAGTTCTGAGCATATCTGGGAGTTTCCTCCCAGGTTTCTAACATAGCTAAAGAAGGCCTTATGATTGTCTTTTGAGTCTTTAGCTATTTTTCTCTCAAAATTTGCTTTGGATGATTTTATGAGAGCTCTTAGTTTTTACTTATAGTGATCAAGGGTGTCTTACCTTTTAAGGATTTTGCTCTATCTTGTAGTAGCTTCCTCCTTTTGTTGTAGAGTTTGTTTATGGCTGGGGTCCACCAGAGTGGACGCTTGCCTTGGTACAAAGAGTCTTTGTTTTGCTTGGGATTGCCTTATCCATGCAGTCCTGCAGGTGCTGGTAGAAGGCATTTGTAAGTGATTCAGCGCTTGAGTACTGTTTTCCTCGGCTCGGGGCCTTAAAGGAGACCACACTAGTCTTTAGAAGTGTGAAGTCGGCTTTCGAAGTTCTTTACTGTGGTCTTTTTATTTCAGGTGGGGTGGGATGAGGACCTCCAGCGAGATTAGTTTGTGATCTGATCTCACCAGTGAGGGGTATACTTCGGTGTTGAACATTGTGCTCCCATGTTCGTGATGATGAGATCAAGTATGTTTTCTCCTCTTGTGGGGATGGTGACTAGTTGTTCCATGGCATTTGAGTTTATGAATTCCAGGAACTTTTGGGCTAGGGTGTTTGAGCTTGAGTAGTGTTCCCAGTCTATATTAGGGTAATTGAAGTCACCTAGTATGATGGTGTTTGGTGATACATTTATCCCCTCTAGTGTTTTCAGGAAGGCCATGTGAGGTTCCTGAGTTTGTGAGGGTGGCCTGTAACATGCTACAATTTGCAGAGCAGTCTTGCCTATGGTTAATTGCACCTGGATGGTCTCCGATGCATCGTATGCCACCAGTCTTGAGGTGTGGGTGTCTTTGATGAATATGGATACCCCCCTCCTTTCTTGGTATTGTCCGGATTTTGGGGCGAGCATGATAAGAGGTAAAACCTGATAGTGCTGGGGTGCTCTGAAGAGCCTTGAACCAGGTTTCTGTCACTGCACAGACATCGATGTTCTCCATACTGAGAAGGGCCTCGAGTGCGTGCATTTTGAGATTTAGACTTCTGGCATTGAGCAGCATTACCCTTAGTTTTTTCCTTTTTGTGTTCTAGGGTGGTAGGTTTAGAATTTGAGCCTTGCCTAAAAAGGCACTATGGGGTGGCAAGAGCCTTTGCCAATATCCGAATCCCAGGGTGACAGGTGCAAGCACCTCCGAAGAAACAGCGTGGCTTGTCCAGCATGTCATCCCAGGCAGACAGACATTGGATCCCCTTTGAATGACACCAGAGTTTAAGCCAATTGTTAAAGCTGATCATCTTATCTCTGTATTGTGGCATCATTCTTGGTGAAGGTAGGATACTGCTCAAGGTCAGGGTCATACCTGCCTGGGCTACATAATCAGAGAGCTCCTCAATGTCTCTTTTCATGTAGTCCAAGGAGTCTCAGGTCGTTTACACCAGCATGGACAATGACTGAGTCATATTTGTACCTGCTGTTGAGAGACCTGAGTGCTTGCGTTATGTGGCGGATTCTAGCGCCCGACAGGCAGCTTACTGTGACCTTCTCCTTACTCAGTCTGGTGAGCGGGACGTCAGTGTGTCTGACTATGGAGTCACCAATGACTAGTGTGTCTGGCATTGTGTTTGGCCTTAAGGGCTGTGACTGTTTGAGACACTGACTGTGAGGTCTATGTGTTGCTGGTGTTGTGGTCTGAGTTGGTGGTTGTTTGGGTGTCTGCTTTGGTGGCCTATGCTGTTTTGGTAGATTTTTGATCAGAGCTGCCGAGTATGTCTTTGTGTGTTTATGTGTATGATTTGAGGTTGTGATGGTACTATGTGAGACTGGGTCTATAGTGTGTGTGGTAACCTTCTCCTCCTGACTGGTCTTGCCAGTCCTATGTTGAGAGAGCTCAGCCTCCAGTTTGGCCGTATAGTTGCATCTCTCGCATGTATTTGTGTTTTGTGGGAGGAGGAGAGGGTTGTCTGTGTACATGAGGCAATTGTAACATTGCCTCAATATTCCCAGGTTCACCAGCTGAGCAGGAGAGGACACTAGCAACTGATCCTCGACATGCTAGAAGGACTAGACAAAAACTTTAAAAGAGATTCCGGGGCGTGAGTGACCGAGAAATGGGGGTTTGCCTTTTGGGGTGCTATCTATAAGAGTGCCGTATCAAGGTAATAAGTACTGTAGGAGCAAGTGCTAGGTTTAACAGATAGAGAAAAGTCTACTTGGAGTCAAGTAGAGATGATCTTTTTAGGTATTAGAGAAAGTGCTAGTAACAGGGTTGCTTAAAGGTAAGATTGAAAAGAATGCACTCTGCAGTGTGCACTAGAGAAGTTAGATATGAAAGTAGGTAACTTGAGTTTTACCTGTTTAAAACGTTAAGGTTTAGTGGAGAGTTACTATTTTTAAAACAGCAAGATGGACTGAAAGGGGTGGTTACTTTTGTATTTTGGTACTATGAAATACTGTAGGATGGCCAATAAATTTAAATAATTGAAGGGGTGGGATTTCAAAAGTGATGGTTTTGTGATTACTCACATAAGCCAGTGGAAGTAGAGAGAAATGAGATATATGGTCAGATTAACATAAGAGGCGGGCAACTAGAAAGACAGTGGTATGGTCAGATTAACATAAGAGGCGGGCAACTAGAAAGACAGTGGTATTTAACAAGACAACTTAAATGGGTGGGAGGGAGGGGAAAAATTCTGCCTGACTCAGAACAGAGAGAGCTGTGGTCTCTTTTGAAGTTTTAATATGCTGTTAAACAGAATGCAAGCAAAACACAAGGTAAAGAAAACAAACTACAGTATTCAAAATATAGAAAGGCAATACAGAAATACAAAAAATAACAGCAAACTAACCTTTCCTTCACAGCAAAGTGTAGCAGAGTCTGGATGAGCCTTTCTGGTAAAGCTTATGGCTTATGTAATAATGTTATTGAACTCTCTGGGATACACAGTCAACAAAAAGAAATCAAGGCTAATACCCTCTCGGAAGATAATTTTCCTGGGTGCCAACTTGGACACAAACACCCAGATGGCCTACCTCACGCCAGAGAAGCAGGGGCAACTAATTCAATACTTCAGAACACTAGCAAATTGCACCAGACTTACTGCAAGGAAAATCCTGCAGGCTCTGGGATTCATGGCATCTTGCATCTTACTAATCCCATGTGCAAAGCTGCATATGAGGAAACTACAATGGTACCTGAAAAACACATGGTCTCAACACAGCCACAGTTTGGAAACAATAATACCACTAATTCCATGTCTACAAAAGGAATTTCTGTGGTGGGCTCAAGCATGTCAAACAAACACAGGTCTTCTTTTCAGCAAGCCTCAAGCAAATCAAGTCATCACAACAGACGCCTCGGACTACATGACAGATCGGTGCATTCAGGGCAAATGTTCCCAAAAAGAAAAGCACCTTCACATCAATCAAAAAGAAATGCTAGCAGTAATAAATGCTATTATAGCTTTCAAGAACTTTCTGCAACCAGGTCAACTATTGATAAGAAAGGACAACACCACAGTTATGTGGTACATAAACAAGCAGGGAGGAACACATTCTTACCCCCTATGCAGACTGGCCATGTCACTTTGGAAAATGGCCATGGACTTACAAATGGAACTACAAGCACAGTACTTGCCAGGCAAGGAAAACACGCTGGCAGACAACCTAAGCGGGAATATGACAGATCCACACGAATGGAAGTTGCATCCAAAAGTTTTTACAGAAATAATCCAAGAATGGGGAAGGCCAGACATAGATCTATTTGCCTCCCGCAAAAATCATCAATTGACAAAATTCTGCTCAATGATCTTCCATCCAAAGGCCTGGAGAGTGGACGCTCTCTCTTTCAGCTGGACATCAATGACAGTTTATGCCTTCCCACCTCTTCCTCTGCTGCCCAAAGTTCTATTGAAGACCAGAGCAGACAGACCAAAGATGATCCTCATTGCTCCGGACTGGCCAAGGCAACACTGGTACCCACTCCTGAGGAGCCTGATGCATTCCCCACCATGGACCCTGCCTCTAATACCTCTTCTTCTGACTCAACACAGCTTCAAAACTCTTCACAGTCAGCTAAAAACACTCAATCTAGCCGCATGGAAGATTCCTTAGCATCACAGCAGGCCCTACTCTCCAAGGAGGTGCAGGATGTCATTTTGGTGGCCAGAAGGCCATCAACTAGAAAAGCTTACTCCGCAAAATGGAAACATTTTTGTGCCTGGAATGAGAAAAAGGGCCAGGACCCTGGAAAACTGAATTTACCTCAAATACTACAATATTTGACTGAACTGCTAAGCAGTGGACTTTCTTTCTCCTCCATCAAAATCCATGCCTCAGCCATTTCTGCAGAATACAACACTGATCCACCTTTATTCTCTCACCCTCTCTTAAGACAAGTTTCTCAGAGGGGCTAAGAATTTAAGACCTCCAAGGAAACAACCAATACCTGCTTGGGATCTTAATTTCATTTTGGAAAAACTGACCCTGCCTCCTTTTGAGCCAGCTGCTTCATCAGATTTGCAATATTTGTCCTGGAAAACAGCTTTCCTTCTGGCTATCACCTCAGCTCGTAGAGTTTCAGAATTACAGGCTCTCATGGCTGTCCAGCCTTTTATCATCTTCCATCAGGACAGAATTTCAACCAACCCGTCCTTTATGCCTAAAGTGGTATCCAGGGTAGCTTTAAATCAGGCCATACATTTACCTACTTTTATCCTAATCCTCAAAACAAAGGGAGAGATTACTACATTCCTTGGACATCCACAGACAACTGCGTTATTATTTGGACAGAACAAAGCCTTTCAGAAAATCAGAACAGCTCTTTGTGGCCTATGCAGTAGGAGCTCAAGGAAAGCCAGTTTCCAAACAGACAATTTCAAAATGGATAGCCCACTGCATATGCTTTTGCTATTCCTTTCATGGCAAAACTGTACCTACAGGCATTAGAACTCATTCCACCAGGGCCACTGCCACCTCTGCAGCCTTCCTCAGAGGAGTTCCTACCAAGGATATTTTGGAAGCAGCTACTTGGAGTTCTGTGCATACCTTCTCCAAGCACTACAACCTACCATTATACTCCAAATCTAGAGCAGGCTTTGCCACTGCAGTCTTGCAGGGCATTTTGGCTCCTCCGAGTTACACCTAGTGCCTACCACCCCTTTCTTAGCTTTGGGATTCTACCCATCTGTTATGACTGCAGCTGTATGCACGATGAACATAGTACAGTTTTGTACCTACCATAAATGTAGATGTTAGAGTGCTAATACAGCTGCAGTCCAGGTTTCCCTCCCTCCTTCCCTCTAGGGGTATTCTTTTATGGTGTATTTGCTTGCAACTACTGTTTTTTGATTATATTGCATTGCATTATTGCCTAATTTTATGTATTGCCTTCCTTCTGGGGGCACCTGACATCTGGGGCAAGAAAAACTGAAGAAAATGGCGTCGGCTGGTTCCTTTATACCCCTGTCGCACTGACGTCAGGGAAGAAGCGACGACAACCGACGCCGGACCTAGACTTTGGAATTCGGCCGACCGAGGGCCCGCCTGACGGCAGGAGAACCCATCTGTTATGACTGCAGCTGTATTAGCACTCGAACATCTACATTTATGGTAGGTACAAAACTGTACTTTAGTCAGGGTTGGCAGGGGATTATGGGTAAGGGGAGGAGCTAGGAGCTCGGATCTTATAGCTGTGAAACAAGTTGCCGGCTCGGTTCTGAGATCTGATCCGATACCCAAAGGTTGCAGACAAATGAAGTTTCCTACTCAGATGGAACGTTATGGTGAGTACATAACTTCTTAATTTCTACCTTTCCTGACTGTGCCATTTCTAAAGAGTTAGCAGATTTACTGCACTCTGCTTGTCAAGTGACCAAACACTCATTACACTGTGGATATAACACCCTGGAAGCCTCTAGCAGGGCAGGAGTGTCAGGATATGTCATTAGAAGACATGCATGGCTGAAGGAACAACCTCTCCCTGATCATGTCAAGTCTATAAATTAGTTGATGCACCCCTGGATAAGGACAGCTTGTTTGGAGTAAAAGCAGAAGAGGTGCTTAAAAAGATGGAAGACAAAGCAAAATCTATGCAAACAGTAAAAGATTTCTTTCAGGTTCAACCTCCCAGGTTCAGCAGGAATTTTCCCTCTTAGCACTGGTCCTTCTCTGCACCTAACAAACAGGGCCAAGGTAAGCCCTGCAGGGACAGACCATCCAGGCCCCTATCACGGGGCCAGCAGAGAAGCAAACAGTGGACCACTTCCCCCCCAAAGGCAAGGAGTTCTAAGTCAACCTTCTATGGCAAAAACGCCCAATGACTCCCCTTCCCCACTCTGTCCTCCCTTCACTCACCAAAAGCTAGGAGGAAGGCTCTCCCTCTTCAAAGAAAATTGGCTTTCTGCAACAAACGACCAGTGGGTCTTAAAGATCATTTTTCAGGGTTACAAATTCTCTTTCAGTGAACTCCCAATTCCAAGAGTGTACCCAGACTTGCCTTCAAATCAGTGGGCAGACTCATTAAAACAGGTCCAAACTCTCATATCCCAGTGGGGCAGTAGAACCTGTCTCCTCAGATAAAACTGGCAAAGGCTTTTATTCCAGACTATTCCTTGTTCCCAGAAAAGAGGGCACTTGGCACCCCATCCTGGATCTATCTATTCTGAACACCACCCTGGTGGTCCCCAGATTCAAAATGCTAACTTTGCAGCAGCTGCTGCCTATGCTGACAAAAAATGCCTGGCTAGTGACCCTAGTCCTAAAAGGGTCCTAAAGGGAATCCTGCAGGAAATACCTTCGCTTCAGAGCAGGATCACAACAATTGTTCTCTGCCGTACCGTTTGGCTTATCTACTGCCCCCAGAGTATTCACCAAATGCTTAGCCCCGCCATAGCATTTTGCAGACGGAGAAATATACAGATTTACCCTTACTTGGACGACTGCGTCATTCAGGCAGAGTGCAACAAAAAGCTGCTCCAAGACCTTCTCTTTGTCAAATCCCTCCTAACTTCCCTAGGGTTCACCATCAACGAGAAGAAATCAAAGCAAACACCCTCTAGGAAGATCATTTTCTTGGGAGCACTGCTAGACACAGCATCCCGAATGACCTTCCTGTCCCCAGAAAAGCAGAGCTTCCTGCCTTTCTACTTTACCCAGCTGGCTTCCAGAAGTCACCTCACTGTGAGCAAGTTCCTGCAAGCCCTGGGGTACATGACATCTTGCATCCTTCTAATTCCTCTGGCCAGGCTTCATATGAGAAAACTTCAGTGCTATCTAAAGAACCTTTGGTGTCAGCGCACTCAGTCTCTAGAGACTTCTCTCCCTCTGATCACATGTATACGGGCCGAGTTTCTCTGGTGGGCAGGGGCCTGTGCTAAGAACAAGGATCTTCCCTTCATCCTCCACTCTACCGGCCAAACCATCACCACTGATGCCTTAGACATTGCTTGGGGCACTCACCTAACAGGCAGGTGCACCCAAGGTCTTTGGGATGCCCAGCACCTTCCCTTACACATCAGTCAGAAAGAAATGATGGCAGTACAGAAGGCTCTGACATCCTTCAAACCCCATCTCAAGCCAGGGGTTCTCCTTATAAAAACAGACAACACCACAGTAATGTGGTATATGAACAAGCGGGGGGGGCAATCTTACCCTCTGTGCAGGCTAGCCATGAGCCTGTGACTGACAGCTGCCTCCATGGGTCTATAACTAATTGCCCAATACCTACCAGGGGTCAGCAACACCCTGGCAGACTACCTAAGCAGAAACTTACTGGACCCCCATGAATGGCAGCAGTGGGGGACTCCGGAGATGGATCTCTTTCCTTCGCACCTCAACCACCAGCTACAAAAATTCTGTACTAGGGAATATCACCTCCTAAAGTGGAAGGTGGATGTCTTGATTTGCCCCTGGAACTCCCTGTTTGTGTATGCGTTCCCTCCTATGCCTCTTATTCCCAAGGTACTGATCAGAATAAGAGAGGAGAGACCAAAGGCCATCCTCATTGCTCCAGAGTGGCCCATACAGCATTGATGCTGTGTACTGCGCAGCCTCACTTTACAGCCCCCCCCCCCCAAGCAGCTTCTCCTGATCTCAGACCTCTTGACCCAGGTGGGAGGGGGGAGATACTGCCCCTTTACTTGCAGACTCTCATAGGTAGGTACTAGGCTATTGGCCCTGGGGCCTATACAAGCCTAGCCAAAAATGTACCCTGGCTTTCGACCACCCAAGAAAATTATTTTCCTGTGCCCCTGTCAAGCAGAACCACAGAAGTGATCCCCCGGGGTGAATTTCCTATTACCCATACAATCATCAAGATTTTTCTTGAAGAGTGCTAATGAGGAGCTCTGTTTGACATAGATAGGTAGTCTGTTCCAGAGTATGGGAAGTCCCTGGGACAGGAATGTATCCCTCCAGCATGTTCTGTTTATTGTGGTGGCAAGGTTTAGGTCCCTAGAGCGTGTAGCTCGGAGGGATTGGGATTTCTTTAAGTGGAGCATGTCCAACAGCTCTGGGTTTGACATAGCTTTGTATGTTAGGCAGAGATCGCCTCTGGGTAGGCGGTATGCGACGGAGTAAAGCTGGAGTTTTTTGAGACGGTCTGCGTAAGGCATCTGTTTGAGGCCAGTAATCCTCTTTGTGAGGTATTTTTGAGGCCTTTCCAGTTGTTGTAGATGTCTTGTGAGGTACATACCAAAAGGGGTGTTGTACTCTATAATGGGTCTAATGAGTGATGAGTAGAGGGGAACAATGACCTCTTTTTTTTCTGGATGAGAAACCTTTTGTGATGAGGTGCGCCATGTAGAAGGATTTCCTGACCACTTTGGCGATGTGATTATCAAAGGAGAGACTACTGTCCACCTGTGTCCCAAGGTTTCTTATCACACTTTCGGTGTTAAGTAGACTACCACCTATGTGGTAGTTCATGGGTACAGAATTTTTACCAAAGGGGATGACAATGCACTTTTTGGCATTGAGCTTCAGACCATGTCTTTGACACCAGGCATCTGTCTCAGTGAGGCCCTTTTGTAGGATGTCCACATCGTTAGGAGTTTCAATTATGGCTCCTAGTTTGCAGTCATCTGCGAATTTAGTTAGCCAAAGACCTTCTGTGTTAGCCTGTACTTCAGAGAAGTAGATACCAAACAGGAGAGGACCCAGGACTGAACCCTGTGGTACTCCACTTGTCACTGGTCTGAAGTCTGATTTGGAGTCTGCTACTTTCACAGTGTGGGTTCTTTCAGTAAGCCAGTTGGCAACCCATCTTGTGACATTGGGATTTATACCTAAATTAGTGAGTTTATCTATAATTCCAGAGTGGGGGATGGTGTTGAATGCCTTGGCGAGATCTAGATAGGCTGTGTGAACCACCTTACCCTCATCCATGGCCTTGGTGACTACTTCAAAGAAGTCTATCAGGTTTAGGAGACATGATCTGCCTTTTACAAACCCAAACTGTGTGGGGTCCAGGGTTTGGAGATCTCCAATGTCTTTGTTTATGAGTTCCATGATGATGCGTTCCATGGCCTTGCAGATGAGGCTTGTCAGGCTAATGGGGCGGTAGTTCCCGGGGTCTGTTGTGGCCCCCACTTTGTGGAGTGGGATAACTTGTTGCGGTGCGCCATTCAATGGGCACAAAGCCTGAGGTGAGGCTATGATTGAACATGATACTTAGGTGGGGTGCCAGTTCATTCTGTAGTTCATGTAGAAGGCAGCTTGGGATGTTGTCAGGTCCCATGGATGTTGTGTTCTTGGCTTTGGAGAGTGAAGCTTTTACCTGTGCAGCCGTGATTACAGGAACTTTGCATTCTTCCGGTATAAAGATGTGCCCTTTAGGGGGTGAGAGGGGGGTAAAGTTAGCACTCTCAATCTTTCAGCATGGTTAATACTTTAAAAGCAAACAAGGGGTCCCTGTTAAGCAAACAGGTCCTAGACATTATCACAGAGGCCAGAAGGTCCAGCACCAGAAAATCTTGCGCATGAAAATGGAAAAGATTCTGCTCCTGGAAGCCAGTACCTCACATCCTTCCATCCCTCTTATCTTGGATTACCTAGTCGAGTTACTCAAAAGTGGCCTCTCCTTCTCTTCTATTAAAATCCATGCCTCAGCCATTTCAGCCCATTACGATTCAGACCTACCCCTCTGCTCTCATCCTTTGATTAAACAATTCCTCAGAAGGGCTTGTAATATCAGACATCCCAGAAGGCCTCTCACGCCAGCCTGGGACCTGAATTATATTTTAGAAAAAATAACTTTACCTCCTTTCGAACCTGCTGCTTCAACAGAATTGAAATTCCTCTCCTGGAAGACTGCCTTCTTACTAGCTTTCACCTCGGCCAAAAGGGTTTCAGAAATTCAGGCACTCATGGCTGTTGAGCCCTTCATCATTTTCCATGCAGACAGGGTCTCCCTGAGTACTAACCCCTCCTTTATGCCCAAGGTGGTATCTGATGTGACCCTCAAACAGGCCGCACACCTACCCACCTTATTTTCCAACCCTCAAAACAAGGGGGAATGAATTCTGCACTCACTAGATGTGCACAGACAGCTCAGATACTGTCTGGACCATACTAAACCCTTCAGAAAAACAGACCAGCTGCTTGTCAGCTTTCCCTGGCGCAGAGGGGAAACCCATTGCCAAGCAAACCATTTCCAAATGGATATCACACTGTATCCATTTCTGCTACAGACTAAATGGGAACCCCCCCTCTAAGTCTATTCGTACCCATTCCACTAGGACAGCCTCCACTTCCACAGCCTTCCTCAGAGGAGTCCCCACCAGGGACATCTTTGAAGCTGCTACCTGGACCGCTATCTGTACCTTTACAAAGCATTACTACCTACCTAGTTTTTCTAAGTCTAGGGCAGGGTTTGCTTCTGCAGTTCTGCAGGGCTTGCTGACCCATGCCTGGGGCTCTAACCTATCCTTCCACCCCTCTCCTCAGCTTTGGGAATCCTCCCACAGGTGATGACTGCAACAGTGAAACACGAAGAACATAGTACAGTTTTGTACACTTACCATAAATGTATATGTTCAAGTGTATTCACTGTTGCAGTCGTGGTTTCCCTCCCTCCATCCCCCTTGTATCCTCTTTCCCTAGGGGGTCATAAGCTTCCCACGGTGGCTTTTAGCCACCAGGACCACTTTACCTTATTTCCTTGTGCTTTTGATGAGTTAGGGCAAGAAAAACTGATGAAATGACATTGGCTGCCTTGCTTTATAACACTGACGTCAGACTACAGGCGACTGCAGTCGACACAGAAAAACATAGACTCTGGTATTCAGGGCAGCCGAGGGCTACCACAGCAGAGATAACCCACAGGTGATGACTACAACAGTGAATACACTCGAACATCAACATTTTTGCTAAGTGTACACAACTGTGCTTTCTAATGATTCCATTAGCCAGATGTTTCACAAGGGTACTGCAATGGACTTCAGCAGTGTAGTGTTCTGAATGCATTCACCCCTACATTCAAACATTTGGGTTACACAGGTCTGCAAGAAAACATACAGCTTGGTGGATAACATCCCCGTCTGTGACCAAGGCTGTCTTTTGCAGGCAGCTTCATCTATTGCAACAGTGACCACTGACGCATCCCTTCTTGAGTGCTTACATGTGGGGGACATTTAGAAAGGAAAGATGGTCCAAGGTATATGGTCGACATCAGAGGCCAACCTCCGCATCAGTGTCTTGGAGTTGAGAGCTGTCCTTCTAGCATTGCAGGCATTTCAGGACCTTGACTTACAAAGCCATGTCTGACCCAACTCTGTTAGAAATGCTACATCTAAATATATCCCAATCCCTCCGCACCACACAATCCAGAGACCTCAACCTCATTACCACAATCAACAAAACATGGTGGAGGGACAGGTTCATAACCCAGAGACTGCCTAGCTATGGAACAGACTTCCCATATATGTCAAACAGCGCACCTCACTGGCTGTCTTCAAGATTCATTAGTGGATGGGAAATAGAAAATTCACCCCGGGGATCACTCCAGTGGCTCTACTTGACAGAGGCACTGGGAACCAATGTCAGGTGGCACGATGCCAGGGTAATCCTATGGGCTAAGCTTGTAAAGGCTCCAGGGCCATTAGCCTAGTACACACCTATGAACCTCCTTCCCAAGTGTGTGATCTCAATACAAGTGGACATTATGACTGTGGTATGGTACATCAGCAAACACGGAGGAACCCGATCTTGGCCTCTGTGTCTAGAGGCCATGAGGGTTTGACAATGGGCGATGTCTTCACAACGCTTTCTGCTAGCAGTGCACATTCTGGGGTCTGCAAGAACGTATTCAAGGGAAAAGTGATGCCTCGCTAGTGTCCTTCAGTCCTACAGTGATGCAAGCAATTTTCAGTCGCTGAGGCCAACCTTGCTGCAGCCTCTTTGCCTCCAGTGTAAACAACAATTGCAGTAGGTACTTTGCCCTGATCCTTCCAGAGGGACAATAACCAAGGGATTTTTTTTGTCCACAGTTGGGCCCTGGGCTTCCTGTATACTTTTACCCCTCTATCCCTAATTAACAAATTCATACAGCAAGATAAGGTGATCCACATTGCCCCCTTTTGTCCTAGGCAGACATGTTCCCCCTACCTATGGGCTGTTCTAGCACATGCTTCATGGATGTTGGGTCATTATCTAGATTATCCAGGTTTACTCACTCACAAGTCCAGACTGCCTCCTCCAGACAAGAAGTCCATGAAATTCTCTGCTTAGTTCCTCCCATTTTAACCATAGTCAGAGGTGCCAAGCTTTCCCCAGCAAGTTGTTAGCATTCTTTCTGCTTCATAGAAACTGTCAACTAGGCTACAAATGTTTACAACAGTAAATGGAGGAGGTTTTCCATTTGGGCCTCCAAAGGTCTGAATCCCTTTTCAGCACCCGTTCCTTCCATACTTGAATTTCTGTGTGATCTTTTTGGCAAATTTTTCATATTGGACGTAAAGACATGTCGATAGCCTCACTAAAAATCTCAGGAGCCTTCCTTAAGGGTGCTTTTCTGCTGAGACCCCCCCCCCATTAGAGACCAAGCACCTCCATAGGACAGCACCATTATGCTACAAGCTTTAACCCAGGCTCATTATGAAAATGCTACTGCTGCAGGCCTAAAATTTCTGATGTGGAAAACTTTTTTTTTTAGTAGTAGTAACATCAGCCAGATGAATCTCAGAACTACAGGCCCTGTCCTCAAAAGCCCCCTTATTTAGTGTTCCATAAATATAGTGTCCCTTGGAACTAACACATCCTTTATTAACAAGGTGGCATCCAAAACTAATTTAAATCAATCAGTGCATCTACCTGTCTTCTTTTCAAGGTACTCAAACAAAATAGAATACTTACTACACAGGTTGGATGTTCACAGACAACTCGGATTCTATATTCACAGGACAAAAGGTTTCAGAAATGATGATCAGTTGTTCATTTCCTTTGCCAGACTAAAGTTGAGGCAGTTTCCAAAGTAACCTTATCCAGATGTCTCTAATTGCATTTCCTTTGTATATAATAAGCATTTACCTTACCAGATAAACCAAAAGCACATTCAGTTGGAGCAGTTTCTACTTCTGAAGTCTTTAACGGAGGGTTATTTGTTGACACCATTTGTGCTGCGGCTACATGGGCAACAGTACATACCTTTGTGTCTCACTATAAACTGGACACTCAATCCAGATCACGCTCCTCATTTGGTTCCACCGTACTCAGGAATGTCCTTCCTTGATACCACCCAGTTTGACAGCTTGGGATTCTGTCCCATACATTTGAACAGACTAAAGTAGACTGCACTCGATACAAAAATTATGTACTTACTGTAACTTAGATCCATGTCTGATTTTTGTCCGCTTCAACACCCTATCTTTCCAAATGATCACCTTTGGCTTTGAGGTGATTTGAGATATTTTTCCCCTAACAGATTTGTTTGTTTTTCAGTTGAATTGTACAGGTTATAGGTCACATTAAATGTGGGAAAAGTTTTTAAATGATTTATTGTGGTCTCATTTTTTTATATTCCAAAAAACTGGCATTTTAACAGGGGTGTGTAAACTTTTTAGATCCACTGTATTGGAAATTGTTTCCCAAATATTACAAATGTAATAGTTACTGTGTTTACTGTGACTTGCACAATTCAATTTAAGATCTAGAACCTAAAGAATACTACTACTTTTTCTTTCGGCTTTTCCCAGTTAGGGGTCGCCACAGCGGATCACATGTCCGCTCAGGATTGGCAGTGGAGTTTTATGGTGTCGAGTTGCCAGCCCAGCACCCAACCTTCCACAGAAGGCACACACACTCATGCCTAGGGCCAATTTAGTGTGTCCAGTCCACCTACAGCATGTCTTTGGGGTGTGGGAGGAAACTGGAGCACCCGGAGCAAACCCACTCAACCACTGGGAGGACATGCAGACTCCACACAGAAGGCGCTCCAGCCGAGGCTTGAACCAGAGAACCTCTTGCTGTGAGGCAACAACGCTAACTGCTGCACCACCGTGGCCGCCCAGAACCTAAAGAATACTACTACAAAAATAGTTTGTGCTGAAGAGTTTGCCATTTATACTACTTTAATAATCCTTAAGGTTCCAGAGATAGGAACATTTGTTTGAAATGTGAGGACATAATTTGATTCTGTAAAAAGGCTTAGGCTCCACAAATTGGAAGTTACAGTGCAAACTTCCTGAGCATCATTGGAGTGAATGAGTTATGGCAGTAATCTTGAACGGAGCTACTGGGTATGGACTAGGGCATTGTGGGCAGAAGAAGGAGCTTGAGAGTTGGATCTGAAGTCTGATCCGTAACCCATACGTTGAGGAGAAATAAAAATGGAAAACACAGATGCCTAGTTATGTTGAGTACCTAACTTTAGTTTATTCAGTTTTAAAAAAGTCTGCAGCATGTTTATATTTCTCTGTTTTTTTCTGTAAATTGAGTTTGGTAGCAAACCTAAGCCAGTAGCCAGATCCTATTCACATACCTCAACAAAGAACTCATGTTCCCAGGATCATTAACCATCAGGTAAATTGTACCCTAAACACAAAAACAGCAAATGAACTTTAAAGGTGCATCTTAACCCAAAGGCATTTGTTCAAATGCCATTTAAAGAAAAACACAAGAGTGCTAGAAATGGCAATAAACTAACAAAAAGTAGTCTTGTGTGGGACGACAGAGTTCTTATACCCCCATCTTCTGTGCTTTTTGTATCTCCCTACTTAATATAAACAAATCTGTGGTTTTTGTTTCATAATGAGTGCAGTTTCTCCTTGTAGCTACTTCCTCATTTGAATGTCATACCAGTTAAAACTCCAGATTTTTGACTCATGTTTTGGTCTGTTTCTCATAAAATGTGGTTTTCTGGCAAATTATTGAGAATTTAAGTCACTAAATAATGACAGAATGTTGATTTTCAAATTTAATGCCCTTGAGAGAATGCATGTTAATGCAAAACTTGTTGTAGTAACTAAGTTTTTAAAAGAAACATTTAAAATCTGTCGCTAATTTTTGAGCCTTTGCCCCCCCTAATCTATTTTTAGCCTTGCCCAGAATTTTTGTGATGAGAATTTGTGAGGTATGTTGAAAGTGCATTGCTGATTTATGCATCTTTTCACAGTTTGCCTTTCTTGCCTTTAAAGCACCCAAGTAACTCATTTCCATGTACTCCACTCCACTATGGCATATGATGGGCATATGCTGATCCAAAATTAAATCAAGCATCTGGAAGCAACACAGAAGCAGTCCTGCATCAGCCACCTGCCTCATTCCTTTTCTTCTTCAAGTAGCATTTTGGACAGGGAGCATGTATTCATTTCTTTGCTGTCACTTTGTGTGTATGTGTGTGAGAAGACTTCAGCCTGACAGTAGCAACAAAGGTGTTGCTTACCCTTACTTTTCATTTACTTCAGACTGCAAAATAGATGTGTTTGTGATATTCATCTTGCTTCACTGTATTCTGCTTACAGAGAAAAGGGAAAATTCACTGTTTTATACTGGGTTTTCCTGCAAGTTATACAACACTTGCTACCCAAATAGTGAGATGCATGACTAGGGGGTTCATAGTGGCACTGCTCTCCATGACTGTTGTGGATGCAGGCAAGCAATGTTTTATAGTTTGTAAAAGTGCTGCCATCTGGTGGCAAAGACTTTGTTTATATTACTTGCTGAGTCCCTCAAAGGTCTACCGTTACTGGAAGTTTTTAAAATCAGTGTGTATTTTTTCTCTGATGCTGTTTGAAGGTAGGCAGACAAAGAAATATTTTGTGTGGTATATAATATTTTAATAAAACTTTTCTTTTCTAGCTGCCTTTTTAACCCAGACAGTGTGTCTGGATGACACGACAGTAAAGTTTGAGATCTGGGATACAGCTGGACAAGAACGGTACCACAGTTTAGCACCCATGTATTATAGAGGAGCACAAGCTGCTATAGTTGTTTATGACATTACAAATGAAGTAAGTGAAAGGAATTGATTTTTTTTTCTTTTCTCGAAATAATTTGATGTATAAATTATAGTGTCCTTTTTGAAAGGGAATTTTTCATTGGTGTCTTGAGGGTGCCATTTTTGCCATACTTTCAGTGTGTGCGTTTTACTGGGGTTCTTGTTAGTCACATTATGTTAACATTTTTTAATGTGTGTCCATTCTTTAGAGCATGGGCATTGTTTCATTTTAATATGTCTCGTTGATTTTGTACAAATTTTTAGTGGGTCAACAGGTAGCACACTTTTTTGATGCTGGGATATCAGAAGATTGCGGATTCTAGTTCCACACCAGATATTTAGATTATTTTTCCAGTACAGACCCTGCAGTACAGCATGGTGGGAAGCTTTATTTAAAGCTTCTTCATTCAGTGTTTACACATATTATTAATATTTTAACACTTTATAGAAAATCTTTAAAATGCTATATTATATTTTAATATGTTTTATACACTTAAGAATAATCATTCATTCCTGCAATGTCTGCCATAACCACCTCTGCATCCTTTTTAGTACAGTCGTACAACCAGCATTTTTATTTTTATTGAAATCAACTTTATTAAAACAGCACCATCCAACAAATTAAAAAAAAAAACAGTAAGGGGAAAAACCAATCAGCAGAGAATACCAACTTGGTTCATGCTGTGTTATTCACTGATCTAAAAAGAAGAAATATTAACTGTCAAAAGATGGAAGTCCATTAAGGTGAGTTCAATTTGAACAAAAAAAGATGGTCCAATAGTCATTCCAAGCTTTCATGTCTACGCAGTTTGATGATCAAAACAGTTACAACCTACATTTTTATTACTTAGCCTGTCTTCACATCTGCATTCCTGTAAATTTCATATAGTGGATAAACAATATCTTTTTCCTGTTTTGTCAATGTCATATTTCTCATTTAGTATCATTGTTGCATCAACTTTCCTGAAACATGCATAAATATATTCCTTTTAGAGTTTTTCCAAGTAATGTCTAACCTTTTACATGTCACCAGTACACACTGCATAGATTGTAATTTTCATATATTTTATTTTTCTTCATGCTGCTTATACTTTATCAGAGTTTATTTAATAAGTTCCACAAAATGTCCGACACTTCTCTTTAAATCTCTTCTGCCTCTCCACTATAGCTTTCATTTCATCCTTCACTTAAGTCTGTTGCTTTTCTCCCGCTGCTTATAGTTGACAGTCAGCTGCCATTAGCTAATGATCATCGTGTTACACTGTTGCAGTCATTACACTTGGATTATCCTGCCGGCAGGCGGTTCCCCAGTCGGCCTGAGTTCCAAAGTCCTGGTCTGGCGTCGGTTGCTGTCGCCTCCTCCCTGACATCAGTGCGACAGGGGTATAGAAGATGCAGCCGACGCCATTTTCTTCAGTCTTTCTTGCCGCGCGGTGCCCGAAGCAGAAGCAGTTCGCAAGTGCCGGTCGGCCGACTCCTGAGATTTTCATTCCGAATCCAGAACCGAAGTCTTCTACAAAGCTAAGTACCCCGTTGGGGAAACTTTTTCTTGCCTCAGACCGATGTCAGTAAAAGTTAATAACTGTATTTCTTGTGGGAAGCAAATACCTCATAAGGATTTCCACTCCTATTGTATTCCATGCCTAGGCCCAGACCACAACGTCACTGGTTGTCGGTTTTGTGCTAGGTTTAACAAGCGCACTATTAAACGTCGGTTTGATTTTGCCCGACATTGTTTTGGCAGAAAATTCAATTACACCATGCCGTCGGAACTTCCGATGACCGGAATACATAAAAAGTGCAAAGACAAGGACAGGCATCCGAGGCCCAAACCTGACGACGAGGCCTCTTCTAGGCCGGTCGCTGGTTCTCCGGTTTTCAGCGAGGCGCCTACGCAGCCCCTGACGACTGCTTCCACAGAACCACAGACCGCCTCCGACTCCCACGTGGAGCTGGCTGGGCCTTTGGACGCTCTAGGTTTTCAGCCTACCGAAACTAACCATTCAGAGGGAACCGAAGTAGCTGAGCAAACCCACAGCTTCAGAGGGTGTTTTCAGACCTACCCAGTTAACCATTAAACCCTCTGCTAAGTCTAAGCCCCCCCTTAAAAACAAACAAACAGATACAGCATTCTCCAGGACAGGCTTCCATGCCTAAGAAACAAATGCTCAAAATGGCCGAAGACCTAATCACCCTGATCAGGGGGTCCCATCACCCTCCTGATAAAAGGCCCAGACAGGATGCAGACTATGAATCTTCCGACCAGCTGTCCATTTCTTCAGATTCATCCTCAGACTTAGGATATTCTTTACCCCCTTATGAGGACTCTGATGCTGAGGAATCAATTCCATCAGCCTCTCCGCCTGAGGACTACTCCTTTGGGGAGACCTTACATACCATGAGGGAGCATTTCCATTGGGAAGGCCAGGATTACTCAGAATCCAAGAAAAGGCTCAAGAGACTTCCTTTTATTGCCTCAACACAGACCCCTTGTTATTCTTCCAGTGTTAGATATTGTGGATGATGTGTACACTGAATCCAGCTTAAACCCGGACTCCTTACCTCCAGCCCTAGTTAAACCTGATAGATATTACAGAGTCCCTGACTCTCACAAATTTCTGTATAAAAGCCCTGTTGCTGACCCTGAAACTATTTCTCAGGGACCCAAAGGGATTAAGGCCTCATCAGCAAAAAACCCAGTTCCCTCTGACAGAGATTCCGGAGCATTAGACAGATGGGGAAAGAAAGTATATACGTCTGCAACTTTAGCAATGAGAGCCTTAAATTGCCAGTTTCACATGCTAAAATATCAGCAATTTTTGATGTCTCATTGAAACAAAAGATGCTTCCAGATTCAGATCCTCCTAATTTTAAAGGAATGCAGGATTTATTGCATGCAGCTGAACAAGTGGGAAAACATACTTTGCAATGTGGGTTTGATTCCTTAGAGGCCTCCTGTAGAGCAGCAGTTACAGGCCCTGTCATTAGAAGGCATGCTTGGTTAAAAGAACATAAGTTACCAGATCATGTTAAGGCAAAATTATTGGATGCACCTTTGCACTGGGATGTATTGTTTGGAGTTAAGGCAGAGGAGGTATTAAAGAAGATGGAGGATAAGGCAAAATCTATGCAAATGGTGAAGGATTTCTTACAGGTTCAGCCTCCTCGTTTTAGCAGAAATTGGCCAACAAAGAATTGGTCCTTTCCAGTCACAGACAGACCTCAAAGGGGCAGATACAGACGTCCAAGAGGTAGAGGTCAAGCACAAGGTCTTTACAGGCCTCGACAATGGGGTACACCAGGCCAGAAAGAAGGGGAAGACAGGCCACAGCCTTATAAAAAGCAGCCTCAATGACTTCACACTACAGCTGCCAAACAGCTCTCTCTTGGCAGCCCCCTTAGGAGGAAAAACTAGCACTTTTGTATCACAATTGGCATTGCATCACCAAAGACAAATGGGTTCTCAACATTGTATCTCATGGTTACAGGTTCCACTTTCACACTCTGCCAAGGTTAAAAGGAATGCCAAATCTGCCACCAAATCAATGGGCAGAGGCTCAAAAACAAATTACAGCACTCATGGACATGAGAGCTATTCAGAAGGTACCACCACAGGAGCAAGGACAAGGATTTTACTCAAGACTCTTTCTGGTTCCCAGAAAGGACAAAGCCTGGAGACCCATTATGGATCTTTCTTCTCTAAACACTTACCTGGATGTTCTGAAATTCAAAATGTTGACACTTCAGCAGCTTCTTCCCATGCTGGGCAAGAAAGCTTGGCTCGTGCCTTTGGACCTCAAGGAGGCATACCTGCATGCCCCTATCAGACAAAACTGCAGAAGATACCTCCGATTTCTAGCTGGTTCAATGCACTATCAATTCTCTGCACTGCCCTTTGGCTTATCTACTGTGCCCAGGGTCTTCACAAAGTGCCTGGCACCAGTAATTGCATTTGGCAGGCAAAAAGGAATTCAAATTTATCCATACCTGGACGACTGCCTGATTCAAGCAGAGAGCAAGGACATTCTTCTAAAGCATCTGGCATTCGTAAAAAAGTTAAGTTGCCTGGGGTACACAGTAAACGAAAAGAAATCAAAACTAGCGCCCTCACAACAGATAATATTCCTGGGTGCCAGCTTGAACACAACGGCCCAGATGGCTTCTCTCACGCCAGACAAGCAAGGACAACTGACTTGATACTTTCAATTGATGGCAACAAAAACCCAACTCCCTGCAAGACCAGTTCTGCAGGCCTTGGGCTACATGGCATCTTGCATACTACTAATTCCATATGCCAGACTGCATATGAGGAAACTGCAATGGTACCTAAAGAGTGTATGGTCTCAACACTGTCAAAGTTTGGAAGCAGTTATACCACTAATTCCCTGCCTTCAACAGGAGTTTCAATGGTGGGCTCAAGCTTGTCACCTCAACAAGGGACAGCCTTTTACTCAACCCACAGCCAGGCAAACACTGACAACAGATGCATCGGATTACGCCTGGGGAGCACACATGGCAGGAAAATGTATTCAGGGCGAGTGGCCCACAGAGCAAAGGCATCTTCACATCAATCAAAAAGAGATGCTAGCTGTACAAAATGTACTTATAGCTTTCAAGGACCTGCTACATCCAGGGCAACTACTACTAAAGACAGACAACACCACAGTTATGTGATACATAAACAAGCAAGGGGGCACACACTCCTACCCCTCTGCAGACAAGCCATGACCTTGTGGAACACAGCTCTAGACTACCAAGTTCATCTGCAAGCACGATTCCTGCCAGGAGAGAAAAACACACTGGCAGACGACCTAAGCAGAAACATCATGGATCCCCACGAATGGGAATTGAATCCACAAATATTCAGAATGATAACACAAAAATGGTGGAGCCCGGACATAGATCTGTTTGCATCCCCAATGAACTGCCAGCTACAGAAATTCTGCACAAGGAGTTACCATCCACAAGCATGGAAAGTGGATGCCCTCTCATTCAGCTGGAAAAACCTGCAAGTATACGCTTTCCCTCCTTTACCTCTCCTTCCAAAGGTACTCATAAAAGCCAGGCAAGAAGAACCAAATATGATCCTGATTGCACCAGACTGGCCACGCCAGCACTGGCACCCAGTCTAACTTAGCACAAGAACCACCCTGGATTTTGCCTCAAATCCCACATTTGCTGACACAGCACAACAAAGATACTTCACAGCCAGCTAAAGACCTTAAACCTAGCTGCATGGAAAATTCCTTAGTCAAGCAAGCAATGCTTCTCTCCAAAGCTGTTATGGATGTCATTCTGGAGGCCAGAAGGCCTAGCACCAGGAA
Source organism: Protopterus annectens (assembly GCF_019279795.1). NCBI lineage: Eukaryota > Metazoa > Chordata > Ceratodontiformes > Protopteridae > Protopterus > Protopterus annectens. The sequence continues at coordinate 227,236,221 of NC_056728.1, read as the reverse complement.
AGCCTACTCGGATAAATGGAAGAGATTCTGTGCCTGGAACCAGGCGCACAGCCTTGACCCTCTTGTCCCAAACATTCCTCAGATACTTCAATATTTTACTGAGATGCTGGACAAGGGCCTCTCCTTCTCATCCATCAAGATCCACACCTCAGCCATTTCTGCTCATTACAACATGGATCCACCAATTTTTTCTAATCCTTTGCTCAAACAGTACCTCAGAGGGGCTAAAAACATAAGACCGCCCCGTAGAGCACCTACCCCAACTTGGGACCTCAACTTGGTTTTGGAAAAATTAACTTTACCTCCCTTTGAGCCAGCTAACAGCAGAATTAAAATACATCTCTTGGAAAACTGCTCTGCTACTGGAATATCATCAGCACGAAGAGTTTCAGAATTACAGGCACTAATGGCAGTGGAACCTTTCCTCATTTTCCACCAGGACAGGGTGTCTTTAAGAACTAACCCTACGTTTATGCCAAAGGTAGTATCAAGTGTGGCTCTAAACCAAACTATTCACTTGCCAACTTTTTATCCAAAACCACAGAACAAAGGGGAGAGACTACTACATTATTTGGACATTCACAGGCAGTTGCGCTTCTACTTGGACAAAACCAAAGTTTTCAGAAAATCTGAGCAATTATTGGTAGCATATGCTGCAGGAGCACAGGGAAAAGCCATTTCAAAACAGACTATCTCAAAATGGATAGGACATTGTATACGTTTCTGCTATACTCACCATGGGAAACCTGTACCTAGCAGCGTTAGATCTCACTCCACCAGGGCAACAGCCACTTCAACTGCCTACCTCAGAGGAGTACCTACCAAGGAGATTTTGGAAGCAGCAACATGGAGTTCTGTGCATACCTTCACCAAGCATTGCCATTTGCCTTTATACTCCAAATCCAGAGCTGGCTTCGCCACTGCTGTGCTGCAGAGCCTTATAGCCACCCCTAATGCCTTATAGAACCAGCCTCCTTACCTCAGCTTTGGGATTCCACCCAAGTGTAATGACTGCAGCAGTGTAATACGATGAACATAGTACAGTTTTGTACCTACAATAAATGTAGATGTTCGAGTGTAAACACTGCTGCAGTCCAAGTTACCCTCCCTCCCTCCTTTCCCTCTTACTTGCTGGTACGTACCTATGCCTTCTACTCTTTACTACCTATGGGGAGTATTTGCTGGTAACTGAAAGTTGTTGTTTGCTTTTCTTATGTATGTTTTATTAGCAATTTGAATTGCCTACCTATTTGGGGGCACCTGACATCTGGGGCAAGAAAAACTGAAGAAAATAGCGTCGGCTGCATCTTGTATACCCCTGTCATACTGACATCAGGGAGGAGGCGACAGCAACCGACGCCGAACCAAGACTTTGGAACTCGGGCCGACTGGGGAACTGCCTGACGGCAGGATAACCCAAGTGTGATGACTGCAGCAGTGTGAACACTCGAACATCTACATTTATGGTAGGTACAAAACTGTACTTTCTCAGTGAGGCGCTTTTGCAGCCCCTGACAACCACTACCTCAGAGCCGCAGGTCGCGACCGACTCCCACGTGGAGTTGCCTAGGCCTCTGGATACTCAAGGTGTTGGGCCTATTGAGACTAACCCTTCAGATGGGTCCGGAGCCGCTGAGCAGGCTTCGGCTTCTGAGGGTGTTTTCAGGCCTTCACAGCTTACCATTGCATCTACAGCCAAGTCTAAAGCAACATTAAAGACAAAAAAGCAAGTACAGCATTCACCTGGACAGGCCCCCATGCCTAAAAAGCAGATGCTCAAAATGGCTGAAGACTTAATTACTCTGATCAGGGGTACCCATCCCCCTCCTGATAAAAGGCCTAGGCAGGATACAGACTATGATTCCTCTGACCAGATTTCTATATATTCTGACTCCTCTTCAGACCAGGGATATTTCTTACCCCCTATGAGGACTCTGATGCTGAAGAATTATTCCTTCAGCCTCTCCTACTGAGGATTACTCTTTTAGTGAAACTTTACACACCATGAGGGAGCATTTTCACTGGGAGGGCCAGGATTACTCAGAGTCCAAGAAAAGGCTCAGAGATCTTCTTTTATTGCCTCAGCACAGGCCCCTTGCTATTCCGCCACTGTTGGATATTGTGGACGATGTGTTGTCTGAATCCAGTTTAAATCCAGATTCTTTACCCCCTGCTCCAGTCAAGCCAGACAGGTACTACAGAGTCCCTGACTCTCACAAGTTTCTTTATAAAAACCCTGCTGCTGACCCAGAAACTATTTCCCAGGGTCCCAAAGGGGTAAAGGCCTCCACAGCTAAAAGTCCAGTTCCTTCGGACAGGGATTCCAGAGCATTAGACAGATGGGGGAAGAAAGTTTACACCTCTGCAACTTTAGCAGTTAGGGCTTTAAACTGCCAGTTTCACATGCTCAAATATCAACAATATTTGCTGTCTCAGTTAAAACAGAAAATGAGTATAAGTGCAGAACAACCTGATTTTAAGGAAATGCAGGATTTATTGCATGCAGCTGAACAAGTGGGAAAACGTACTTTACAGTGTGGTTTTGATTCATTAGAAGCTTCTTGTAGAGCAGCAGTTACAGGATCTGTGATTCGAAGGCATGCTTGGTTAAAGGAACAAATCTTACCAGATCATGTTAAGGCGAAATTATTAGATGCTCCTTTACAGCAAGATATTTTATATGGTGTTAAAGCAGAGGAGGTATTAAAGAAAATGGAGGATAAGGCAAAATCTATGCAAACAGTACAGCATGATACATTGTTTGGTGTTAAGGCAGAAGAGGTGTTAAAGAAAATGGAGGATAAAGCTAAATCTATGCCAACAGTCAAGGATTTCTTACAGGTACAGCCACCTCGGTTTAGCAGAAATTGGCCTACTAAAAATTGGTCCTTTCCAGTGTCAGACAGGCCACAAAGAGGCAAATACAGACACCCAAGAGGCAGATCTCAGCCCCAAGGATTCTTACAGACCACGACAGTGGGGTGCTTCAACACCAAAAGGAGGTGAGGACAAGTCACAACCTTACAGGAAACAATCTCAATGACTTTCCCCTTCCAATGCCAAACTGTAACCTGTTGGCAGCTCCCTTAGGGGGAAACTAGCACTTTTTTCACAAAACTGGCAAACAATCACCCAGGAAAAATGGGTGCTGAATATTGTGTCTCAAGGTTACAGGTTCCACTTTCACACTTTACCAAGGCTAAAAGGAATGCCAGACCTGTCACAAAATCAATGGGCAGAGGCACAAAAACAAATTACAGTCCTCCTGGACATGAGAGCTATTCAAATAGTACCACAGCAGGAACAAGGACAAGGTTTTTACTCAAGACTCTTCCTCGTCCCCAGAAAGGACAAAGCCTGGAGACCCATTCTAGACCTTTCCACTCTAAATACTTACCTGGATGTGCCGAAATTCAAAATGTTGACACTACAACAACTCCTTCCCATGTTGGGCAAGAAAGCTTGGCTTGTTACTTTGGACCTCAAAGAGGCATACCTGCATGTCCCTATCAGACAAAATTGCAGAAGATACCTCAGATTCATAGCTGGTTCAATGCACTACCAATTCTCTGCACTGCCCTTTGGCTTATCTACTGCGCCCAGGGTCTTCACAAAGTGCCCGGCACCGGTAATTGCATTTTGCAGACAAAAAGGAATTAAAATATATCCATACCTGGACGACTGCCTGATTCAAGCAGAGAGCAAGGACATCCTTCTAAAGCATCTAGCGTTTGTAAAAAAAGTTAAGTTGCTTGGGTACACAGTAAATGAAAAGAAATCAAAACTGGTGCCCTCACAAGAGATAATATTCCTGGGTGCCAGCTTAAATACAATGGCCCAGATGGCTTATCTCACACCAGACAAACAAGGACAACTGACTCCGTATTTTCAATTGATGGCAACAAAGTCCCAACTCCGTGCAAGAAATATTTTGCAGGCCTTGGGATTCATGGCATCCTGCATACTTCTAATTCCATATGCCAGACTGTGTATGAGGAAATTACAATGGTACCCAAAAAGTGTTTGGACTCAACACTCTCACAGCTTGGAAACGGTAATACCACTAATTCCCTGCCTGCAACAGGAGTTTCGATGGTGGGCACAGGCATGTCACCTCAACAAGGGTCAGCCTTTCACTCTACCCACAGCCAGGCAGACTTTAACAACAGATGCTTCGGATTACACCTGGGGAGCACACATGGCAGGAAAATGTATTCAGGGCAAATGGACCACAGACCAAATGCATCTACACATCAATCAAAAAGAGATGTTGGCTGTACAAAATGCCCGAACAGCTTTCAAGGACCTTCTACATCCAGAACAGTTATTATTAAAGACAGACAACACCACAGTAATGTGGTACATAAACAAGCAAGGGGCATTCATTCTTACCCCCTATGCAGACAAGCCATGACCTTGTGGAACACAGCTCTAACTTACCAAGTTCATCTGCAAGCACAATTCCTGCCAGGAAAGAAAAATACTCTGGCAGACGACCTAAGCAGAAACATCATGGATCCTCACGAGTGGAAATTAAATCCACAAGTTTTCAGCATGATAATGCAAAAATGGGGGTGCCCGGACATAGATCTCTTTGCCTCCCCACTGAACTGCCAACTACAAAAATTCTGCACAAGGACTTATCACACACAAGCATGGAAAGTGGATGCTCTTTCGTTCAGCTGGAAAAGCCTACACGTTTATGCCTTCCCTCCTCTGCCTCTCCTTTCGAAGGTTCTCCTAAAAGCCAGACAAGACAAACCACAGATGATTCTGATTGCTACAGACTGGCCACGCCAACATTGGTACCCAATCTTAAAGAACTTAGCTCAAGGCCCACCTTGGATTTTGCCTCAAATTTCACACCTTCTGACTCAACAAAACAATCAGATCCTGCATAGTCAGCTCAAAACCTGGCTGCATGGCAGATTCATTAGCCAAACAGGCAACACCTCTCTCAAAAGCTCTTAAGGATGTTATTTTGGGGGCCAGAAGGCCTAGCACCAGGAAATCTTATTCAGAAAAGTGGAAGAGATTCTGCGCCTGGAACCAGGCTCAAAGCCTTGACCCTAACATACCTCAGATACTACAATACTTAACTGAGATGCTGGACAAAGGACTATCCTTCTCATCCATTAAGATACACGCTTCTGCCATCTCGGCTCATTACAACACAGATCCTCCTATTTTCACTCATCCATTGCTAAAGCAGTACCTCAGAGGTGGTAAAAACATAAGACCGCCCCGGAGAGCACCAACACCTACTTGGGACCTCAATGTTGTCTTGGAAAAACTCACTTTGCCTCCTTTTGAGCCAGCCAATGCAGCAGAAATAAAATATATATCATGGAAAACTGCCCTGCTACTGGCAATAACCTCAGCACGAAGAGTCTCAGAACTACAGGCATTAATAGCAGTGGAGCCTTTCATCAATTTTCACCAAGACAGGGTTTCCTTAAGAAAAAACCCTTCATTTATGCCTAAGGTGGTATCCAGTTTGGCTCTCAACCAAACTATTCACTTGCCAACATTTTATCCAAACCCCCCAGAATAAAGGGGAGAGAATTCTACATTCCTTGGACATACGCAGACAAATACGCTTCTGCTTGGACAAAACAAAAGCTTTCAGGAAAACTGAGCAATTGTTTGTATCCTATGCTGCAAGATCACAGGGAAAGGCTATTTCAAAGCAGACCATTTCAAAGTGGATAGGACACTGTATCCAGTTCTGTTACACACAGCATGGGAAGCTTGTACCATCTAACATTAGACCACATTCCACCAGGGCAACTGCAACTTCTACTGTCTATCTTAGAGGAGTACCTACCAAGGACATTTTGGAAGCTGCAACTTAGAGTTCAGTGCACACCTTTACCAAGCATTACCACTTGCCTCTTTACTCCAGATCCAGAGCTGGCTTTGCCACTGCAGTGCTGCAGGGCCTCATAGCCACACCAAATCCTCTCTAGAACCAGCCACTCTGACTCAGCTTTGGGATTCTTCCCAAGTGTAATGACTGCAGCAGTGAAACACGATGAACATAGTACAGTTTTGTACCTACCATAAATGTAGATGTTCGAGTGTCTTCACTGCTGCAGTCCTGGTTACCCACCGCCTTCCCCTCTTTCTTAGCTGGGTCTTATCTATAACTTTCTACACTATACTTTTTATGTGGTGTATTTGCTGGCTACTAAAGGTTATGCTTTTTACCTTATGTATGTTTTGTAAGCAATATGTATTGCCTATCCTTTTGGGGGCACCTGACATCTGGGGCAAGAAAAACTGAAGAAAATGGCGTCGGCTGCATCTTATATACTCCTGGCGCACTGACGTCAGGGAAGAAGCGACAGCAACCGACGCCGGACCAAGACTTTGGAACTCTGGCCGACTGCAGGACCGCCTGACGGCAGGATAACCCAAGTGTAATGACTGCAGCAGGGAAGACACTCGAACATCTGCATTTATGGTAGGTACAAAATAAGAAGTTATGTACTCACCATAACGTTCCATCCGAGTAGGTGGCTTCATTTGTCTGAAACCTGTGGGTCTTGGATCTGATATCGGATCCGAGCCGGCAACTATTTATACAGCTATGGATCCGAGCTCCTAGCTCCTCCCCTCACCCATAATCCCCTGCCAACCCCAAATGACCTCAGATCAAGTTTGCCCTCCTATATATACCTAAAAAGGTATCCCAACAGGAAAAGGCAGGATAATACCACCAAACTAACTCTTCTAAAGGCCAGGGGGAAGGAGGGGGGGATGATTGCAGACAAATGAAGCCACCTACTCAGATGGAACGTTATGGTGAGTACATAACTTCTTAATCTGGAGTAGGGACTTCATTTGTCAGCAACCTGTGGGACAGAGTCCCCAGCTACCTGAATCTTGGGCGGCCATCATGGAAGGATGTTCCGGAGCACTGCAGAGCCAAAGGATGCTCTCCCTCTGGAAATGACGTCCAGTTTGTAGTGGTTGATAAAGGTATGAGATGAGGCCCAAGTGGCTGCTGAGCAAATATCATCCAAGGGGACTCTAGATCTGAATGCAGCAGAAGTAGATATGGAGCGAGTGGAATGTGCACGAACCCCTTGAGGTGCGGGCCTCCCAGAAGCCTCATAAGCTAGAAGGATACATTGGGAAATCCAGCGTGATAAGGTGACCTTTGAAACGGCTTTACCCAAACTGAATTTGGCAAAGGAAATGAACAGCTGATCAGATTGTCTGTGACCAGCAGTCCTATGAATATAGAAACGCAGCTGCCTGTGCACATCTAAAGAATGCAGCTTGTACTCTCCTTTATTTTGATAATTAGGGAAGAAAACAGGTAGGTTAATGGACTGATTGATATTGGTTTCTGAGGCCACCTTAGGCAGGAAGGATGGATTGGTCCTGAGGTACACTCTATCCTGATGAAAAACCAAGTAAGGGGGTTTTACGGAAAGAGCTTGAAGTTCCGAAACTCTTTTCGCAGAAGTGATGGCTACCAGGAATGCTGTTTTCCAAGACAGGTATTTAAGATCAGCCGAGGCAGCTGATTCAAAAGGAGAAGCAGTCAAGGCCTGAAGAACTAGCGATAGGTCCCAAGGGGGTACGGCTTCTTTGATAGGGGGCCTGAGCAGAAAAGAAGGTTTTACATAGTTTAGCTGACATCAAAGGACCTGTCTCGTGTCCTACATGGTAATGGGAGATGGCTGCCAATTGTACCTTGACTGTCGAACAGCTAGCCCCTTGCTGAAAAAGCCCGGTAAGGAAGTCCAAAACGGACGTTAGCGGAGCAGTGAAGGGGTCCAAATTATGATGTTCCACCCAGATGGAGAAGCGCTTCCATTTACTGCGGTAAATTTTCCTGGTGGAAGGTTTATGCGCTGCCACCAAGATGGCTTTGACTGGTGAAGAGATACCGGGAGTCCTAATTAAGAGTGGAACTGGAGCAGCCAAGCTGTCAGCTTCAGGTTGTCCAGGTTCGGGGTCGGTAAGCCTGATGGGTGGGACATTAGATCCGGGTTGGGATCCAGAATCCAGGGAGGATTCACCAAGTGAGACCACAGGTAAGGGAACCAAGTTTGTCGAGGCCAGAATGGGGCAATGAGGATCATTTTGCTCCCCAACCGAGAGGCTTTCTGTAACATCTTTACCATCAGGGGTAGAGGAGGATAGGCATAAAGTAGACCGGGCGGCCAAGCATGCACTAGAGCTGCCTCGGGTTTCCCCTGGTGGGGAATCAGCAAGAAGCTGTCGATTGTATTTGAGGGAGAGGCAAAAAGATCGCAGCAGGGTTGCCCCCATTTTGCAAAAATCCGCTTCGCTACTCGGGAGTTGAGAAACCACTCGTAAGGGGAAAGAATAGTGCGGCTGAGTTTGTCCGCCAGAAATTTGGACCGTCCCGGAATGTGCGTTGCGATCAGAAAGCGGTTGGTGGAGATCGCCCATTCCCACACCCTCATGGCCTCTCGGCAGAGAGGATAAGACCTTTGTTCCCCCCTGTTTGTTGATATACCAGACAACTGACATGTTGTACGTCTGTATCGCAATAGTTCCTACGGGAAGAAGGTTGTGAAGTGCTTGCAACGCTAAAAGCACTGCCCTCATCTCCAGAACATTGACATGCAGGGAGGTCTCTGTGTCGTTCCATGTGCCTTGGACTGTTCTGCCTGAGCAATGCCCCCACCCGAGGCGAGAAGCGTCCATGGTCACCGTGATGAGAGGAGGTGGAGCGCAGAAGGGGCGGCCTGTATGGAGTTCTGGGGAATGAAGCCACCATAACAGGGCCCTCCTGCAAGCCTTGCTGATAGAGACAGGGTGATTTGAGAGGAAGAAGCTGAAAGGACCATTGTACTTGGAGGGTCCACTGTAGTACCCTCATGTTTAGGCGAGCGCATGGAAGGAGTGTTATTGCTGCTGCCATAGAGCCCAGTGCCCTCAGGACCAATTCCGCGGGTGGAGCTTCTGATTGGAGGATGGCTCACACATGTAATCTCAGATTCTGTAGTCGTTCCGAAGTGAGGTAGGCTCGCAGACTTCTCGTATCTAATCTGGCCCCTATGAAGTCTATCACTTGTGTCGGAGCAAGGGAGGATTTGTCCATATTGATCGTTTTGCCTAACTGGGGAGCTAGGCGGAGAAAAAAATCTCTGGCTGAGCAGAGTAGATGCCTTGTTGGGGTGGTCAGGAGCCAGTCGTCCAGGTACGGGAAGACCTGCATTCCCTTAAGTCTCAGGTGGGCCGCTATCACTGCTAAAACTTTGGTGAACACGCTGGGGGCTGTGGTGAGGCCAAAGGGAAGGACCCTGAACTGATAGTGGCTGGCTCCCAGCCGGAAGCGGAGAAACCTCCTGGATCGTCTGTCCATTAAAATGTGGTAGTACGCATCCTTGAGGTCTGTTGAGCACATCCAGTCGTTCTCCCGCAACAGGGGGAGAATGGATTGAAGAGTGACCATTCAGAATTTCTCCTTGGTTACCGACAGGTTCAAGAGGGAAAGGTCTAGAATTGGTCTCAGGTCCCCCGTCTTTTTTGGCACCAGAAAGAGCCTGGAGTAAAACCCTAATCCGAGCTGGTCTGGGGGGATGGGTTGGATGGCCCTTTTTTCTAGCAGCTGCTGGATTTCTGCGGCTGCAGCCTCCCTCTGATCGGGTGGTACATCGGGGAGGTTCCTGAGTCTGGGAACATGTTGCATAGGGATTTTGTAACCTCTGGATGTAATCCGAAGCACCCAGCAGTCTGACGTGATGGACTCCCAAGCCGCCAGATGCCTCGAGAAGCGCCCCCCGACTGCCTCCAGAGTGGAGCAGTCGGGAAACCCTTCAGGGCTGTTGCGTGGGCCGATCAGAGAAGGATTCTCTGGACCCAAAATTTCTCGGGGCCCCTCTGCCTCTAGGGCGGCGTCCTCCCTGTCCTCCTCTGCCACGGAAGGACTGGTTGTCTGGAGCAGGTTGGGAATGTTGCGATTTCTGGAACCACATCATCTTCTGTCCCTTTTGGTTCTTGGAGAAGGACCTCTGGGGAGCAGAGAAGCGGACTCCGGCAGACAACGTCTTCCCGTCCTTCTCGCTCTGGACAAGTGTCTCGCGAACGGTCTTGCCAAACAAAGCAGAACCATCAAAGGGGGCATTGGCAAAGGACGCCTTGAAGGGCTCCGCAAAGTCACAATGTCAGAGCCAGGCCTGGCGTCTCATAACTAGGCCCGCTTTGCTAGCTGTAGCGGCTCCCTCAGTGGCGTGAGACAACAGCCGCATAGAGGTATTAGAAACAGATCTCAGAGTGGCCATACGAGTGGAGTACAATTGCTTGTCCTCCGCCGACATGGACTTCGGGGGGGGGGGGGGAGCAGCGTATTCTTTAATAAGATCCCACTGCATCCTGATGACATGTGCCATGTAGTTCAGAGACCTTACTGAGAAAGTCGCTGAACTGAATACCTGCTTCCCAAGGCAATCCATCAAGCGGGACTCCTTGCTCGGAGGATGGACCGAGGGGCTCTCCTGAGCTAGTTCCCTCTTAGTGGCTGCCGCCATCAACATGGCATCTACAGGGGGACCCTTGCTCCAGTGGGGCCGGTCTGCGGGGGGGGCTCAAAATCCTATCCGGGCGCTTAGGGATTGGCTCCACAGTGTCCGGCTCCTTCCACGTCCTGGTGGTCACAAGGTCCACCAGGGGGTCGGCCGGAGGGGACACCCAAGAGGTAGACGGGCCTGCTTCGAATGCCTCCAGGAACACGGACTCGGAGGAAGCCTTGGGGGTAGACCACCCCCCCTGAGCCTGAGCATTTCCATGACGTCTCCAAAGGAGACATCCTCAGGGGGTGACCTTGGGGAGCCTTCCCCTTCATCCAAGTCCGTGTCCTCTGTTAAGGACTCGGGGGAGTCCACGTGCCTCCTCTTACACTTATGCTTGCGAGACACTTCTTCGGGGGGGCTGTCCGAGGAGTTCTCACCAGCAATGTCCTGTTCCAAAGGAACAACCTGGGACATCGAAGCAGGCTGTCCCTGTGGCCGGGTGATGGAAGCCTGACCCAGCAGAGAGGGATTGCATGGCAGAGCCGAGACGAGGGCCGGAGGTCTGGATGCTCTCGACAGAGCCCTCTCCACTACATCGAAGGCCAAGGGGGAGCCGCTCTCCCTGGGCTCCGAGCCGACTCCCACTCGGATCCGATGAAGGGATCGGAACCGGCGCCGAGACCGTCGGATCCGAGAGACCAGTGTGCTCCGACCTGGACGGAGCCGAAGGCACACTGAATCCCTCAGATCCAAAGCTCGGGCCACGGCTCCAAGAGGTCGGATCCGACGATGGAACCGACAGACTCGAGGGTAGGGTCGGATCCGAAGTACCCAGTACTGTCGGCGCCGACCCACCCCCAGCTCCAATGCTGCCCGGCTCCAAGCGCTCCAAACCCGGAAAGCGGGTCGGAGAAGGAGCTATCAGAGCAAAAAAGGGTGTCGAGCTCCCCCCCAAAGGGGGGGGGGGGAGGCAGGAGCACTCCCATCTGCAGCTGGGCCTGGATGAACCTTCTCATCATCTGGTCCAAGTCTGCATCAGACGAGGCCACTGAGGCAGGCCTGGAGTGCTGCCTCGATGACCTCGATGGAGATCGGGTCTCCTCCTCCTCAGGTCCCGGGGAGAAACAAGGTGATCGGAGCCAAGGAGGAGGAGACCTGGAAGCCGTGGAGGGAGAAGCCCGCTTAGCTGGGGGAACCGAAGCGGAGGCCTCGGCTCGCCGCTTGTGGTGCTTCTCCCTCCGTTTCTCCCTCCTAGCCTCCGGCGCTTTAGTGGGAGTTTGAATCCCGGCCGGAGGAAGGGGGGCAGGAGTGGCCACTACCACAGGCTGAGGAGGTGCCACGGGAGTAGCGGAGGCCGAAGCCGACTCCAGGGGCAAAAGTCCCGCCAGGACCAGCTTCGACCTCCGCTCTTTCAGTGCGCTGGGGTTGAACCCTGCAGAAATCGTGCATCCCAAGGCACCGAGCAACACCGAGTGTGGCCATCTGCCGGAGAGAGCTTATGGCCACACTCTGTGCATTTAGAAAAAATAGGCTTTGGGGCCTCGGACATATCCCAAAACTAAGTAACACTACACAAACACACAAGGCCCCAAACGCAAACACACACAATCACACTCTAATGACCAGCGAGGGGAGGGCAAACACTAAAAATTAACAGACTAAAGGGAAGCCTAATACACACACACTAATTAACTGACAGAAAAAAAGGCTAAAGAGATAAAAAGGGAACACTTATCTCTAATTGCCAGGAGCTCAAAATCCAGCTGACACACTCTAGAGCGGCAAACTAGATCTGAGGTAATTTGGGGTTGGCAGGGGATTATGGGTGAGGGGAGGAGCTAGGAGCTCGGATCCATAGCTGTATAAATAGTTGCCGGCTCGGATCCGATATCGGATCCAAGACCCACAGGTTGCTGACAAATGAAGTCCCTACTCCAGATCTGTACTTTTTGGTAACCCATCTAGAAGTAAGTAGTAATAAACCATTGGTTTAGAATACTGCAACAGTGATCAGTAAAACATCTACTGTTATGGTAATTTTTTATGTAACCTTACTTCAAACATTTGGCCTCCAGATCTGAAGTAGTTAACTTCATTTTATCTGCAACCTGTGGGTATTCGGATCCATATTGAATCCAAGCCGGCAAATTATTTTCTAGCATCTGCTTCAAGCTCCTCCCCCTGCCCATAATGCACCACCAGCTCCTGCCTTCTCCCAGATCTCATTTGCCGCGCCACAGTGAGCATCATGGTCTCTTTGCTCTGAGCTCAGGGGATAAGTAAGTCGGGATTGTTCTTCCTCCTATTTAGTGTGTCTGTGATCGTTAGTGTATCCTACCTCCCCCATTAGTATAACGCTTTGTTCGTCGGTTCAAAAAAAAAAGTTTTATCTTGTCAGTTGCTGTTAGGCCCACTTTCCCTCAACATGTGTGTGTGTTGTATTCTTTCTGTAGGGAGTGGCGTTCAGTTTTGGACTATGGCTGATCGGTCTATATCAGTCTTCAAGAAATATACAGAGTGTGGCCACAAGCTCTCACCGGCTGATGGTCAAACTCTGTGCGTAATTTGTTTGGGAGTGCCCCATTTATCCACCCAGTGTGCTATCTGTGCGGGTTTTAACCCAAGAGCTCTCAGGGATCGAAAGGCCAAATTGGTCGCCAAGGGTCTTCTCCCTGCTTCTATGCTGGATTCTGCTTTGGCCTCGGTCTCCGGTACTCCCACCAAATCTCCCACCCAGACAGGGACTCAAACTCCCCCTTCTTCTGGTGCTGGGGCAGACAAGCAAAAAGAAAGACAGAGACAAGGACAGAGAAAGGTGCAGGGAGGATAAAGAAAGGAGGAGGGATAGGCCTTGCAAGAGATCCCCGGACAGGGAGCCTTTCCTTAGCCCTCCTTCTAAGACTTTGAGGCCAGTTTCTCCATGACTCCGATCACCCCGTTTCTCGCCAGAGCCGCTGGAATCTTCGGATCCGAGGCCTTCCTCACCCTTACTGCGCAGACCAGCCAGATCCAAGTCGGTTGCTTCTTCGCGATCGACTCTGAGCCTATTGGACTTGGACATGGACAGGATAATGCAGAGATTTCTTCAGGCCCAAATACATATGGGAGTCTTGCCAGGCCCCTCTCCCTCTGGAGGGGTACCTCTATGCCCTTTTTCTGCCCCATCTCTCCTTCCCCGATCCAGGCAACTGCTTCGGGGTTTTTGGATCCGAGGCTCTTTGGAACTGGTAGCTCGGTGCCAACAGTTCCTCTAACCTCGACTCCGGCTGTTACCTTGATTTCCTCGGATCCGGCTAGTTCGGATCCGGGTGACTCTCGGAGCCGTGAATAGGGAGTCTGACCCGAGGGAACGGTTTCTTCTTTGGCTCCGGCTTGTTTGGATCCAAACCATTCCCTTGGACCTCAGGCTACCCTTGCTTCGGCTCCGATGTTCATCGTGCATACAGCTGCAGTCATAACAGATGGGTTTTCCTGCCGTCAGGCAGGTCCTCGGTCGGCCAAATTCCAAAGTCTAGGTCCGGCGTCGGATGTCGTCGCTTCTTCCCTGACGTCAGTGCAACAGGGGTATAAAAGAACCAGCCAACGCCATTTTCTTCAGTCTTTCTTGCCGCGCGGTGCCCAAAGCAGAAGCAGTTGGCAAGTGCCGGTCGGCCAGCTCCTGAGATTATGAATATTTTTTAACCGAAGTCTTCTTGAAAGCTAAGTACCCCGTTGGGGAAACTTTTCTTGCCTCAGACAGATGTCAGACAAAGTTAATAATTGCATTTCATGTGGGAAGCAAATACCGCATAAGGATTTCCATTCCCTCTGCATTCCTTGCTTAGGCCCAGACCACGACGTCTCGGCCTGTCGTTTTTGTGCTACATTCAACAGACGCACTGTTAAGCGTCGGGCGGAGTTCGCCCAACACTATTTTGGCAAAAAGTTTAATTACATTATGTCGTCGGATATTCTGACTCCAGTTTTGAGTAAAAGACGCAAAGATAAGGACCGACATACGAGGTCCGCGACTTCTACCGACACCACCCTAAAGCCAACTACTGGTGCTCCGGTTCTCAGCGAGGCGCCTACGCAGCCCCTGACTACCGATGACACTAAAGTAGCGGTGTCTTCTGTGCCCGAGGTCGCAGGCTCTTCGGCCCACACCCCGACTACAGATACCGAAGCCACTCTTGGCGGGGAAACTCAAGAGTTTAGACAGGCCTGTCACCTCTCAAGGTGTCTTCAGGCTTTCTTCTTCCTTTTCCATTAAGGCTTTCACAAAATCTAAAGCAGCCATGCATTCTAAAAGACAAGCTCCTCAGGGGCCCTCTCAAGGCCCCATGCCTAAAAAGCAGATGCTCAAAATGGCTGAGGATTTGATTACTCTTATCAGGGGTTCCCAACCCCCCTCGGACAAAAGGCCCAGAGTGGAGGAAGAATACCCTTCCTCGGACTAGGCCTCCATTACTTCAGAACATTCTGATGACCAGGAACATTCATACTCCCCTTTTGAAGATTCTGATGCAGAGGAGTCCATTCCCTCTGTCTCCCCCCCTGAGGACTACTCTTTTGGGGAAACTTTGCATACCTTGAGGGAACACTTCCACTGGGAAGGCCAAGATTACTCAGACTCCAAGAAAAGGCTCGGGGATTTCCTCTTGCTCCCTCAGCACAGGCCTCTGGCTATCCCTCCTGTTTTAGACATACTAGATGATGTGTATTCAGAGGCTAGCCTTAACCCAGATTCTTTACCTCCAGCTCCAGTCAAGCCTGACAAGTATTACCGGGTTCCTGATTCACACCAATTCCTATACAAAAGCCATGCGGCTGACCCAGAGACCATTTCACAGGGTCCCAAGGGAATTAAGGCCTCCACTGCCAAAAATCCATTACCTTCAGAGAGAGATTCCAGAGCTTTAGAAAGGTGGGGGGAGAAGGTATACACCTCGGCCACCTTAACCATGAGGGCATTAAACTGTCAGTTCCATATGTTAAAGTATCAACAGTTTTTGTTATCTCAGTTGAAAAGCAAAATGTCACAACCTGAACAACCAGACTTGAAGGAGTTGCAGGATTTGTTGCATAGTGCAGAGCAAGTGGGTAAACATACCTTGCAATGTGGTTTTGATGCTTTAGAGGCCTCGTGTAGAGATGCTGTTACAGGATCAGTCATACGTAGACATGCTTGGCTCAAAGAACAAACCTTACCAGATCATGTCAAAGCTAAACTACTAGATGCACCTCTTCAAAAAGATGTATTGTTTGGTGTTAAGGCTGAAGAGGTATTAAAGAAAATGGAGGAAAAGGCAAAATCAATGCAAACAGTGAAAGATTTCCTACAGGTACAACCTCCACGTTTTAGTAGAAATTGGCCTTCAAAAAATTGATCCTTTCCAGCCACGGACAGGCCTCAAAGAGGTAGATACAGGCGCCCGAGGGGTAGAGGGCAATCTCAAGGATCATTTAGAGGCAGACAATGGCAAGCACTACACCAAGAGGTGGTGAGGATGGTTCACAGCCATTCAGAAAGCAGAACCAATGACTTTCCCCTTTGCATGCCAAGCAAGGCTCAATTGGCAGCACCTTTAGGCGGAAAACTGGCGTTATTTTCAAAAAATTGGCATATTGTCAAAAAAGACAAATGGATCCTGGACATTATAGACAGAGGCTACAGATTCCACTTTCACACCCTTCCAAAAATGAGAGGCATGCCAAACCTGCCACACAATCAAAGGGCAGAGGCACAAAAACAAATTTCAGATCTCATGGACATGAAAGCTATTCAAGAGGTACCTGCACAAGAACAGGGTCAAGGTTTTTATTCCAGACTATTCCTGGTACCAAGGAAGGGCAAAGATTGGAGACCTATTTTGGACCTATCCATCCTAAACACATATTTACTGCACCAAAGTTCAAGATCCTCACATTACAGCAGCTTCTTCCCATGCTGGGCAAGGAGTCTTGGCTGGTAACATTGGACCTCAAGGAGGCATACCTGCATGTCCCAATCAGACAAGATTGCAGAAGATACCTCAGATTTCTTGCAGGTTCATCCCATTATCAATTCTCTGCATTGCCCTTTGGCTTATCTACTGCCCAGAGTGTTCACGAAATGCCTGGCATCAGTAATTGCCTTCTGCAGACTTCAAGGGATACAAATATACCCATATTTGGACGACTGCCTGATCCAAGCGGGCAGAAAACACATACTTCTGAAACACCTGGCGTTTGTAATAATGTTGTTGAATTCTCTGGGATACACAGTCAACAAAAAGAAATCAAGACTAATACCCTCTCAAACAATAATTTTCCTGGGTGCCAGCTTGAACACAAACACCCAGATGGCCTACCTCACGCCAGAGAAACAAGGGCAACTAACTCATTACTTCAGAAAATTGGCGACCTTCACCAGGCTGACTGCAAGGAAAATCCTGCAGGCTCTGGGATTCATGGCATCTTGCATCCTACTAATCCCATGTGCAAAGCTGCATATGAGGAAACTCCAGTGGTACCTAAAAAACTTATGGTCTCAACACAGCCACAATTTGGAAACAGTTATACCACTTATTCCATGTCTTCAAAAGGAATTTCTGTAGTGGGCTCAAGCATGCCAAAGAAACATAGGTCTCCCATTCTGCAAGCCTCAAGCAAATCAAGTCATCACAACAGACGCCTCGGACTACGCCTGGGGGGCGCACATGACAGATCGGTGCATTCAGGGCAAATGGTCCCAAAATGAAAAGCACCTACACATCAATCAAAAGGAAATGCTAGCAGTAATAAATGCTATTATGGCTTTCAAAGACCTACTGCATCCAGGCCAGCTATTGATAAGGACGGACAACACCACAGTGATGTGGTACATAAATAGGGAGAAACCCATTCGTGCCCCCTATGCAGGCTAGCCATGTCTGTTTGGAACATGGCTCTGGAATTACAAATCCAACTTCAAGCACAGTTCCTGCCAGGCAAGGAAAACATGCTGGCAGACAACCTAAGCAGAAATATGACAGATCCACACGAATGGAAGTTGCATCCTCAAGTTATTATAAAGATAATTCAAGCATGGGGAAGGCCAGACATAGATCTCTTTGCCTCCCACAGAAATTACCAATTGACAAAATTCTGCTCAAGGACCTTTCATCCACAGGCCTGGAAAGTGGACGCACTCTTTCAGTTGGACAACAATGACAGTTTATGCCTTTCCACCTCTTCCTCTGCTGCCCAAAGTTCTATTAAAAGCCAGAGCAGACAGACCAAAGATGATTCTCGTTGCTCCAGACTGGCCAAGACAACACTGGTACCCACTCCCGAGGAGCCTGACGCATTCCCCACCATGGATCCTGCCTCTAATGCCTCTTCTACTGACTCAGCACAACTTCAAAACTCTCCACAGTCAGTTAAAAACACTCAATCTAGCCGCATGGAGGATTCCTTAAACCCAAAACAGACCCTACTCTCCAAGGAGGTGCAGGATGTCATTCTGGAGGCCAGAAGGCCTTCTACTAGAAAAGCCTACTCCACAAAATGGAAACTGTTTTGTGCCTGGAATCAGAAAAAGGGTCAGAATCCTGAAATACTGAATTTACCTCAAATTATTCAGTACCTAGCTGAGATGCTTAACAGTGGACTTTCATTCTCCTCCATCAAAATCCATGCCTCAGCCATTTCTGCAGAATACAACACTGTTCCTCCTTTATTCTCTCACCCTCTCTTAAGACAGTTCCTCAGAGGGGCTAAGAATATAAAACCCCCAAGGAAGCAACCAGTACCTGCTTGGGACCTCAATTTCATTCTAGAAAAACTGACCCTGCCTCATTTTAAGCCAGCTGCTTCAACAGAACTGCAATATTTGTCATGGAAAACAGCCTTCCTTCTGGCTATCACCTCAGCACGCAGGGTTTCGGAACTACAAGCCCTCATGGCTGTGCAGCCTTTCATTATTTTCCATCAGGACAGTTTCCTTACGAACCAACCCTTCTTTTATGCCAAAGGTAGTATCCAGGGTAGCCTTGAATCAGGCTATCCACTTACCTACCTTTTACCCTAATCCACAAAACAAAGGGGAGAGACTACTACATTCCTTGGACATTCACAGACAGCTCCGTTATTATTTGGACAGAACAAAGCCTTTCAGAAAATCAGAGCAACTCTTTGTGTCCTATGCTACAGGTGCTCAAGGGAAGCCTATTTCCAAACAGACTATCTCAAAATGGATAGCCCACTGCATTCGCTTTTGTTACTCTTTTCATGGTAAAAATGTACCTACAGGCATCAGATCTCACTCCACAAGGGCCACATCTACCTCTGCAGCTTTCCTCAGGGGGGTTCCTACCAAAGATATTTTGGAAGCAGCCACTTGGAGTTCTGTAGATACTTTCTCCAAGCACTATCACCTACCATTATACTCCAAATCTAGAGCTGGCTTTGCAACCGCAGTCTTGCAGGGCATCCTGGCTCCTCCTAGTTCCACTTAGTGCCTACCACCCCTTTTTTAGCTTTGGGATTCTACCCATCTGTTATGACTGCAGCTGTATGCACGATGAACATAGTACAGTTTTGTACCTACCATAAATGTAGATGTTCGAGTGCTAATACAGCTGCAGTCCAGGTTTCCCTCCCTCCTTCCCCTCTTGGGACAGGCCTAATGGCCAACACCTCCTCATACAACATGATTGGGGTATTCTTTTATGGTGTATTTGCTTGCAACTACTGTTTTTTGATTTTATTGCATTATTACATAAATTTATGATGTCCTTCAAGGATGCATCTGCAGTCCTAACAAATGGGTTGTCCTGTCGTCAGGCAGCCCTTCGGTCGGCCGGATTCCAAAGTCTGGGTCTGGCCTCGGCTGGTGTCGCACGTCATCTCTGCTGGTCTTCGGTATAAAGGCATCAGCCGACGCCATTTTCCTCAGTCTTTCTTGAAGCAGAAGCTGTTCGCAAGTGCCGGTCGGTCAGATCCAGAGATTACTACTACCGAATACTACTCAAGACTTCTAAAAGCTAAGTACCCGTTGACTCTTTCTTGCCTCAGCCGATGTCAGAAAAGTGAATAACTGTTTAACTTGTGGGAAACAAATACCTCATAAAGATTTCCACTCTTACTGCTTACCTTGTTTAGGCTCAAACCACGATGTAGCAGCCTGTTTAGCCTGTGCTTTTTCAACCGACGAACGCTTAGGCGCCGGTCGGAGTTTGCTGAACAGTTTTCGGCTCAGATTTTGTACATTATGCCA
The DNA here is from genome assembly GCF_019279795.1 of Protopterus annectens. Lineage (NCBI taxonomy): Eukaryota > Metazoa > Chordata > Ceratodontiformes > Protopteridae > Protopterus > Protopterus annectens. The sequence continues at coordinate 227,216,502 of NC_056728.1, read as the reverse complement.
TCGGATCCTCCGACTTCTCAAATTGTTAAGAAGCAAAGAAAAGACAGACACGGGTCCGGTTTCGGCGAAACCACGGTTAAGCAAACCATGAAGTGTCTCGGTTTCGGACGAAACCGAGCAAACGGATCAATCTTCAGCCGAATCCATGACTACTACCGAGGCTCCTGCTACCCTAGCAGAATCGGCCTCTGAAGTTTTGCCTACTAATGTGGTTTCTAGAATTATCGGACACCATCCCTTTGATGAATCTACCCCAGCGTGGTGCTGCTAGGCCTCCTGCAGCCAAGTCTATAAAGGCCTTTGCCAGGGCTAAAGCAGCCAAAACTGCTAAGTCTGTGCCTGTTAAGCCCCCCTCTCACAGGCCCAGTTCCAGTTCCCAAATGCTTACTCTGGCAGAGGATCTCATCTCTTTAATAAGGGGATCCCAATCTCACCCAGACAGTGCCTCTCAACCTCCAGAAAAGAGACCTAGAGCAGAGCCCCCTGAGCCAGTGTCCTCAGATGACTCTTCTGATGATTCAGACAATACAGACCATCCAGAGGCTCCTTTTTCTACTTATGAAGATTCCGATGCTGAAGAATCTATGCCTTCTGCCTCTCCACCAGAGGAATTTTCCTTTGGGGAAACCTTACATGCCATGAGAGAACAATTCCAATGGCAGGGGCAAGATTTCTCAGATTCAAGAAAAAGGCTTAGGACCTTTCTACACTTACCGCAACATAGGCCCTTAGCTATACCTCCAGTTCTTCCTGTTGTGGATGATGCATTTAATGATGTTTGCACTGCTCCTGATACTTTACCTCCAGCCCCTGCCAAACCCGATAGGTTTTACAGGGTACCGGACACTCATCACCACTTATACAAGGCTCCCCTTGCAGATCCTGAGACTATCTCCCAGGGGCCTAAGGCAGTAGCTACGACCTGAGTAAAAAACCCTCTCCTTTCCGAAAGGGAATGTAGATGCTTAGAGAGATGGGGTAAAAAGTATACACCTCTGCTACTCTCTCAGCTAGAGCTTTAAACTGTCAGTTTCATATGATCCAATACCAAGAGTTTATGCTTGATCAGTTAACTAAGAAACTGTCCTCTGATGATTCCTTAGATAAGAAATATGTTTTAGAAATGGTGAATAACATTCAGCAGGTTAGTAACCATTCTTTAAAATGTGGCTATGATGCACTGGAGGCTTCATTTAGATCAGCCATGACTGGCACAGTTATAAGAAGGCATGCATGGTTGAAAGAACAGGTCTTGCCGGATCATGTTAAAGCAAAACTATTAGATGCTCCTATGGATAAGGTCAGTCTATTTGGTTCTCCTGCCCAGCAAGTAATGAAGAAAATGGAAGAGAAGGCAAAATCTGTACAAACCGTTAAAGATTTCTTACAGGTTCAGCCCCCAAGGTTTAGCAGGAACTGGCCTTCCAAAAGTTGGTCCTTTCCAGACTCTAAATCTCAGAGGCAGGAATAGACGTTCCAGAGGCAGAAATCAATCCAGAGGAGGTGCCTACAGAGGACGCCAGTGGCAAGGCAATAACCAACGAGGCACAGACACAACCACTGCCACTACAACAGGACAAACACAGTGACTTGTCTCTGACACCGCCTTCCAGGGAACAAATAGCAGCACCCTTAGGCGGAAAGTTATCCTTATTTTCAAAAAATTGGCACTATATCACAAGAGACAAGTGGATTTTGCAAACTATAGACCAAGGCTACAGGTTTCCTTTCCACACCTTACCAGTAAAAAGAGGAATGCCAAACCTACCACCAAATCAAAAAACAGAAGCTCTAAAACAGATAGCTTAATTAACAAAGATGAGAGCTGTGGAAAGGGTGCCACCTACAGAACAGGGCAAAGGATTTTATTCCAGACTCTTCCTAGTACCAAGAAAAGAAAAGTTGGAGACCTATTCTCGATCTGTCCGCTTTAAACACATTCATCATTGTTCCAAAATTCAAAATGCTGACTCTACAGCAACTTCTTCCCATGCTGGGCAAGGAGTGTTGGCTGGTAACTCTAGATCTCAATGAGGCATACCTGCACGTCCCCATACGACCAAATTGCAGAAGATACCTCAGATTTCTTGCAGGATCAGAGCATTATCAATTCTCAGCATTGCCCTTTGGCTTATCTACTGCGCCCAGAGTATTCACAAAATGCCTGGCATCAGTAATCGCTCATTGCAGGCTACAGGGAAATCAAATTTATCCATACCTGGGCGCCTGCCTGATACAAGCGGACAACAAAAGCAAGCTGACACAAGACTTACAAAGAGTCATTTGCTTACTACAAGCCCTGGGATACACAGTCAATTTAAAAAAGTCAAGACTGATACCATCCCAAACAAGAACATTCTTGGGTGCAGAATTGGACACAGTAAAACAGATGGCATTCCTAACTGCAGAAAAACAAGAACATCTCCCTCTTTACTTCTTGGCATTAACAAAGCAGAACAAACTAACAGCAAGGAAAGTACTACAGGCCTTAGGCTTCATGGCATCATGCATAATCCTGGTCCCCCATGCCAGGCTGCATATGAGAAAGCTACAGTGGTACCTAAAGAATCTATGGTCTCAACACAGGCACAGCTTAGAAACTGAAATACCACTAATTCCATGCCTGAAACAAGAGTTCCTATGGTGGGCTCAAGCATGCCAGTCAAACCCAGGTTTGCCCTTCCACAACATTCAAGCAAGCCAAACCATCACAACGGACGCCTCAGACCTAGGTTGGGGGGCCCACATGCTGGACAAATGCATTCAAGGATTATGGACTCCAGATCAGCTGCACCTGCACATAAATCAAAAAGAAATGCTGGCAGTAAAACTAGCAATCCAGAATTTCAGATCATTCCTCAAAAAAGGCCAATTAATGATAAGGACAAACAACACCACAGTCATGTGGTACATCAACAAACAGGGAGGCACTCATTCATACCCCCTATGTCGAATGGCTCTGGACCTATGGAATATGGCTCTGAGCTACAACATTCAGTTACAGGCAATATTTGTACCGGGAAAAGAAAACATCCTAGCAGACATGTTAAGCAGAACTACCTCGGATGCTCACGAATGGATGCTACACCCGGACATCTTCAAGGCCATCACAAAAAATGGGGAATGCCACAACAGACCTATTCGCATCCCCACTCAATCACCAGATCAAGAAATTCTGCACAAGGACATACCACCCACTTGCTTGGAAGGTGGACTCTCTATCCTTCAGTTGGAAAGACCTGACAGCATATGCATTTCCACCTCTTCCTTTGATGCACAAGGTACTACTGAAAATCAAAGAGGAACGCCCAAGGATAATTCTGATAGCTCCAAATTGGCCAAGACAACATTGGTATCCATTGCTGAGGTGCATGTCTCGGGGAACGTGGACACTACCCTGATTCCTTTGATGTTAACTCAGAGCGACTACAACATCATGCATCCAAACCTGAAAACTCTACAACTGACTGCCTGGAACATTACATAAGAGCAACTAACCCAGATTTATCCCAAAGGGTTAAAGACATTATCCTTGAGGCCCGCAGACCTTCAACAAGAAGGAACTATGCAGGAAAATGGAAAAGGTTTGTCATTTGGAGTAATGAAAGAGGAAAAGATGTGTCAAAGATAGATATTGCCAACATCCTGGAGTATTTGGCAGAGCTTCTCCATACAGGCCTGTCCTATTCCTCCATCAAGATACATGCATCAGCTATTTCTGCAGAATACAGCTTCGATCCACCTGTCTTCTCACACCCTCTACTCAGGCAGTTCCTCAGAGGAATCAAGAATGTAAAACCTCCTAGGAAACCACCATTACCAGCATGGGACTTGAACTTTGTGCTAGAAAAATTGACACTCAGCAGCAACAGCAGACCTTCAACACCTATCCTGGAAAACTGCTTTCCTATTGGCAATTACTTCAGCAAGGAGGGTTTCGGAACTACAGGCCTTAATGGCAGTACAACCCTTCCTAATCTTCCATCAAGATAGAGTGTCCATGAGAACTAATCCTACATTTATGCCTAAGGTGGTATCCAGAGTGTCTCTAAACCAGGCAATCCACCTACCTACCTTCTTTCCCAATCCACAGAACAGGGGAAAGACTGCTGCATACCTTGGATGTACACAGACAGTTGCGCTACTACCTGACAGAACCAAGGGCAATAGAAAACTGACCAGCTTCTAGTAGCTTATGCAACAGGAAGGGAAGGAAAAGCAATTTCAAACAGACAATCTCCAGGATAGGAAATTGCATAAGATTCTGTTACTCCTACCATGGAAAGCAAATTCCACAGAACATAAGGCCTCATTCTACAAGGGCTACAGCCACTACCACAGCTTTCTTACGAGGAGTGGCTACCAAGGACATTATTGAGGCGGCTACTTGGACCTCCGTGCATACATTTGCCAAGCATTATAACTTACCTCTATACTCTAGATCCCGAGCAGGCTTTGCCACTGCTGTTTTGCAAGGGATCCTAACTACACCATAATTCTTCTTCCTCCTCCCTAGTTTGGCTATGGTATTCTACCCATTTGTTAGGACTGCAGATGCATCCTTGAAGGACATAGTACAGTTTTGTACCTACCATAAATATAGATGTCCGAACAGGATAGCATCTGCAGTCAGGATTACCCACCCTCCTTCCCCTCTGTGGTACTCCTAGGGTATTTACCCTCCTAATAGCTAGCTGGGGGGGATCTCTTGTGGTGTATTTGTTTGTATATATGTACATACATGCTTATTTTTTGTGTTTGCCTTCTACTTTTTGGAAACATTGGCATTTATCCAAAATTTAGCCTTCCAAGAGGGCAACTGGCATCTGGGGCAAGAAACACTGAGGAAAATGGCGTCGGCTGATGCCTTTATACCCGAAGACCAGCAGAGATGACGTCGGGTGAAGTGCGACACCAGCCGAGGCCAGGTCCAGATTTTGGAATCCGGCCGACCAAAGGGCTGCCTGACGACAGGACAACCCATTTGTTAGGACTGCAGATGCTATCCTGTTCGGACATCTACATTTATGGTAGGTGCAAAACTGTACTTTCTGCCTTCCTTCTGGGGGCACCTGACATCTGGGGCAAGAAAAACTGAAGAAAATGGCGTCGGCTGGTTCTTTTATACCCCTGTCGCACTGACGTCAGGGAAGAAGCGACGACATCCGACGCTGGACCTAGACTTTGGAATTCGGCCGACCGAGGACCCGCCTGACAGCAGGAATACCCATCTGTTATGACTGCAGCTGTATTAGCACTCGAACATCTACATTTATGGTAGGTACAAAACTGTACTATCCCTGCTTTGGACCCGGGGAGGACTTCTTCCTTGCTGGGTGCCAAGGAGGTATGCTCTCCATCAGCATTCAAAGTGGTGGAGAGGGTTCTCTCCCAAGGATTGAGACCCCAGCCCATCTCCTCGATTCCACCCAGACCCCGCTGGATTTGGCGTCTACTCCCTTCATCATGCCTCAAGGACAGCCCGTGCCAGAGGACCCCAAGGTTATTCCCTCAGAGGAACCCCCTGCAGCTCACGAGTCCTCTTCGTCACGGGCCCATCTACTTCCTGGGTGTCCCCGCCAGCGGATACCTTGGTGGACTTTATCACCACGCGGGCATGGAAGGAGCCTGACACCGTAGAGCCTATCCCCAAACGCCCTGACAAGATTCTGTCTCCTCCCACCGACAGACAACCGTGGTCTAAAGGAGCCCCCATTGACGCTATGGTGGTCACAGCAGCCACCAAAAAGGAACTAGCACAGGAGAGTTCCTCATACAACCCTCCAGACAAGGAGTCCAGGTCGGTGTATAGGTTTGGGAAGTGTGTTTATTCATCAGCGACTTTTTCCATCTGTGCGCTGAACTATTTGGAACATGTTATCCGGCTTCAGTGAGACCTTGTCTCAGAATTCGCTGAGTCGCCCCCAGAGTCCTTATCGCAGCAGGACAACTGCCGCAAAAATGTCGATTCTGAAGTCGGTATCGAACACGTCCATACGTCTCCTTTCCCACACTTTGGAAGGAGTGGCTAGGGCAGCTGGGACAGGCGTAGCCATGAGGCGTCACACCTGGCTCAGGTTGTGTTAGTTTGTGGACCTTTCAAAGTGTCATTTATTAATGCCCCCTATGACTGTTCCTTTTCGGGAAGACAGTACTTGACACTCTTGTCCAGAGTGAAAAAGACTGGAAGACTTTGTCTGCTGTCGGGATCCGCTTCCCTAACCATCAGCTGTCCTTTTCTAGGAATCGGAGGTCAAAAGAAGATGTGGTTCCAAAAATCTCAGTTTTCCCGGGAGTCTCAGGACAACTATTCCCCCAGAGGCAGAGGGGGGACAGGATCGACTCCGACCCAGAGGTAGAGGGGGTCCTAGGAATTTCGGGTCTAGAGAACCTTTTTCTGACAGGCCCGCCCAACAGCCCTGAGGGGCTGCCCGACTGTCCTACTCTAGAGTCAAGTCGAGGGGGAGATTGTCATTGCACCCAGCGGCATGGGAGTCCATAACTGCAGATCGTTGGGTGCTACAAATAATATCCAGAAGCTACAATATCCCATTTGTTGCCCCGCCGTGGGCTACAAGACACCTCCCGTATATTCCACCCGCTCACAGGGAGGCCGCAGCTTTAGAGGTTTTAAAGCTACTTCAAAAACGAGCCATCAAACCTGTCCCCTTCGGCCAGTCCAGATTAGGTATTTACTCCAGGTTCTTTTTAGTGCCAAAAAAGACGGGAGACCTCAGGCCCGTCTTGGACCTGTCAACCTTGAACCTGTCTGTCGCCAAACAAAAGTTCCGGATGGTCACCTTACAGTCCATTCTACCTTATCTCCGAGAGTGTAACTGGATGTGCTCGTTAGACCTCCAGGATGTCTTATTACCATATCAAAGTTCACAGAAGCTCCCGGAGGTTTCTTCGCTTCCGGCTGGGAGCCAGTCACTTCCAGTTCAGAGCTCTACCCTTCGGTCTCACCACAGCCCCCAGGGTGTTCAAGGTAATGGCAGTCGTAGCTGCTCACCTGAGGCTTCAGGGAATTCAGGTCTTTCCGTACCTGGACGACTGGCTCTTCGCTGCGTCCACCAAGCATCTTCTGTGTCTGGCCCGAAACTACTTTCTTCTCTTGGCAGATCGATTGGGGATTACAGTCAATGTTCACAAATCCCAATTGCAACCAGTACAAGTTCTAGACTTCATCGGGGCACTGCTAGACACTTTGCAGCTAAAAGTTTGCTTAACACCAGAAAGGATCTTATATTTCAGGTGTCACATAGCTCAAATAGTGAACCTCAGATTTCCAAAGGCGAGCGATGTTCTCCGGGCTCTGGGCTCTGGGCTCCATGGCTGCCTCTATATCTATTCTTCCTTGCACACACCTTCATATGCGGGTTCTTCAGTGGACTCTGGCAGTCCAATGGTCGTGGCTAGACCTGCCCATGAATTTTCCGATCAGGATCAGTTACACCTGCAGGACGTCCCTCCTTTGGTGGCTAAGTTCACCAGAGGTTGCAGTAGGACGCCCCTTCGTGTTATCCCCAGTCCAAGCCACAGTGACCACGGACGCCTCCAAACTTGGGTGGGGGGGACATTGTATGGGAAGGGCAGTCCAAGGCATGTGGTCCCAGACCAAGACCAAGTTGCACATAAGTGTTCTAGAGATGAGGGCAGTGATTTTAGCGTTGAAAGCCTTTCACACTGTCCTCCCTCTCGGAATGATTGCATTTCAGTCAGACAGCATGTCGGTTGTCTGGTATATCAACAAACAAGGGGGAACCAGATCCTATCCCCTGTGTCGCGAGGTCATGAGAGTGTGGGAGTGGGCGACTTCCACCGGTCGGTTTCTGATTGCAATGCACATCCCGGGACACTACAACATTTTAGCGGACAGATTGAGTCTGGCTATTCTGATGCCGTACAAGTGGTTTCTGAAACAGTCAGTAGTGGAGGAGATATTCCTTGCATGGGGACAGCCTTGCTGCAATCTCTTCGCATCTCCTTCCAGAGCAAAGTGCAGCGAGTTCTTTGCTCTGATTCCCTACCCAGGGGATGCCCCCAGAGACGCTGTAGTCAATGTTTGACCCCCTGGGATTCTGTATGCTTACCCTCCATTACCACTTATTCCGAAGTTTCTTCAGAAAGTTTGCCGACTGGGGTGCAGAGTGATCCTCATTGCCCCATTCTGGCCTCGCCAAGTTTGGTTTCCCTTCCTTTGGTGTTATCTTCTAGCTCCTCCGTGGATTGTGGATCCCTGTCCAGATCTTATCTCTCATCTTTCGGGTGCCTGCCTGCCCAGCCCGGACAGCCTCAAGCTGACAGCTTGGTTGCTGCAGTTCCATTGATTGCCAGGACTCCCAGTCTTTCATCCCCTGTAATATCTATACTAGTGTCCTGTCTTAAAGCTTCCACTAGAAAAGTTTATTGCAGTAAATGGAAGTGTTTTTCCATTTGGGCCTCTCACAGGAACCTGGATCCTTTTACAGCCCCTGTTCCGGTGGTGGTAGACTTTTTGACTAGTATTTTTCAGCAAGGAGCTAGCTTCTCCACGGTGAAAGTACAGTTGGCAGCCATTTCTAATTTTCATGTTTGGGAAGATAACATCGCCTTAGCTTCTTCTAGGCAGTGTAAGGCTTTTCTTAAAGGCACTTTTCTTTTGCCTCTTCCTGTCAAAGATTTGGTGCCTCCTTGGGATCTTACCGTCGTCCTCCAGGCATTGGTGGCTCTCCCCTTTGAACCTGCAGCTTCAGTGGATCTAAAATTTTTGTCTTGGAAGACCGCCTTTCTAGTGGCCATTACATCAGCCAGGAGGGTTTCTGAGCTTCAGGCTTTTTCTGCCGTGCCTCCTTATTTGGTCTTCCATAAGGATAGAGTATCTCTCTGTACAAATCCGTCATTCTTACCCAAAGTGGCATCTGAATCAAACATAAACCAGTCTATTAATCTACCCGTTTTCTTTCCCAATTTCCAAAACAAGGGTGAATATAAACTTCACTTGTTAGATCTTCATAGACAACTTCGTTTCTATCTTCATAGAACAAAGTCATTCCGCAAGTCCAACCAATTGTTCGTTTCCTTTTCCAAACCTTTTTTGGGAAAGGCCATTTCCAAGGTTTCCTTAGCTAGATGGATCACTCTTTGCATTTCGTATGTTTACAAAGCAAAAGGTTCATCTCCTCCTGGTATAATTTAAAGCTCACTCTACCAGGTCCATGGTGACTTCTGCTGCCTTTTGGTCTAGGGTTTCTTTGGATGACATTTGCGCAGCAGCAACTTGGGCAAATCTTCATACCTTCGTTTCTCATTATAAAGTAGACCTGATTTCCAGAAGAAGAGCATCCTTTGGCTCTGCGGTGCTCAGGAATATCCTTCCATGAGGGCCTCCCAGGATTTAAGTAGCTGGGGACTCTGTCCCACAGGTTGCAGATAAAATGAAGTTAACTACTTCAGATAAAGAAGTTATGTACTCACCATAATGTTCCATCTGAGTAGTTATACTTTATTTTTATGCATCCGTCCCTCCCTCTGTCCCCCTGACCTTATCATATCCATAAGTATGTTGGGTTCTTTGGGCTGAGTTGCTAATGTGTATAGTTGCAGCAAACTCGATCTGAGGGGAAAGCAGGAGATGGTGGTGCATTATGGGTAGAGGGAGGAGCTCGGAGCTTGGAGCAGATGGTAGAAAATAATTTGCCGGCTCGGATTCGATATGGATCCGAATACCCACAGGTTGCAGAAAAATGAAGTATAATTAGTCAGATGGAACGTTATGGTGAGTACATAACTTCTTTTTTTTAATATCTTGCATCTCATAGTGTTTTAATATAAATGTAAATTTTAGTATTCCTGCACATAGCCCTTCCACCATATCCTAATTTATAACTTTGATAAACACCCCCTTCTCCTCACATTTCATTAATTGTAAATGACATAACTTCAGCTTTCAGGTCCTGGTAAACTTACTTCATTAACTGTTTTTAATACTTCCTTCCAAGTTTACAACAGTCTTTTTTTGCTCTCTTTTTCCAACCACTGCACTCACTCCTTTTTTATTTAATACTGTTCTTTTTTTCTGTAGTTGTTTTTAATATATTTCACTATTGTTGTAAAATTTGTTCTTGCAAACTCTGTATTCCTTAAGCTTACTTTACCTTCTTTCTTCACCTGTACTCCCAAACTAAAATAAATGGCTTTACCTTCAAATATACTTCTGTCTGAATATCCTCTTTTATTCTGTCACTAGTTTTTGTAAATCTTTATCATATTTCTCAACCTGTAAGCACGAGAAATCTGGACAAAGCTAAAACTAATGGAAGACAAAAGGCTCCAAATTAGGGACAGTTTTTAAATATTACTCTTACGAACTTGAATGTTAGAATAATATGTTTTGTATTGTCATGCATTTTATGAAAAGCTATGAAGTGTGAAACTCAAATGTTTATCATTATTTATTGACTTCAATTCTCAGTGTTTTGCTAGAAAACCACAATTTTTGTGTAGAGCAGATCAAAAATATTAGGCAAAAATCTGGACAGATGAGATGTTTGATCATTTTTTTTTTCATTCTTTCTTTTCTCTTCCTAAGATATCTTATACTGTCCCACTTTACAGTATTATCTTTTCTGTTTCCACTTCTCTTTTTTCCATCTTCATTTAAACCTTTTTATATTTTTTAATACTTAATCTACCATTTCAACCATCCATGTTTTATAGAAATCTCTTGTCATGTTTACACCACAGTATGTTTTTCATTCATCATTTCTTCTGTTATATTGAGTTCTCCATTAATCTTTTTAACCCTTTGCCCTTCTCTTTTCTCCATGTGTCCACCTATTATTTCTCATATTGTCAGTGGTCTGTGAAATTACTAGATGTTATGGTTTGGATTCCAGGTGGAATTGATATTTGATGTAAGAGTATGTGATAAACCAATATACTTGGTTGAGATACATGCTTACACATGGGGGCGAGGTTGTATATGCTTGAAGAATTGAAGATGTTTGTTATTGCTGATATGGACATTATAGTGATTTTAAGTGCCTTCTAGGGAAAAGATTGGTAAAAATAATGTACGCTGTAAGTGTACATAACGAAATAATTAAGTATTTGAGACTGTGGATAGGAATATATTTTCATAACAAGAATATTAAGATAAATTTATATTTATTGACATTTGTTTACCAAGAAAGTCCAACTGGGCAAATGTGTCCTTTTTAGCAGAAGTCCAGTGAGCAAAGTTCCATAGTATTGTATTTATAAACCTGTTTCAGTGAAACCAAGTATTCTGTTTAGTATAATAAAGTGATATGTTAATATTCCCAAACATTATTGTACGTGCGTTACACTGAGATGTTTACAGACAGAAGTGTGGTGTAGAAGAGAAGTAAAAGTAGTTTTAAGTGCACGAGAATGAGTTATTATGCAGATGGTACTTAAAGCACATTTTGTTTTTACTGGGGGGTATTAAAAAACGTGTTGATGGGTGTTAGGAGAGCTATAATGGCATCTAAAGATTTGTATGGGGCTCAAGAAAGGAGAAAGACAGCAGTTTTAACATTTTCATTTTTAACTATTAGTTCTGCGGTGGTGGTGCTGTGGTAGCGTTGTCGCCTCACAGTAAGACATTGTCCTGTTCGATTCTCAGCTAGAGCGTCTTCTGTGTGGAGACATATGTGAATGGGCATACCGTCGTTGATGGTTGTGCGTCAGGGCCGGCAACTCGGCACATAAAAATCTACTGCCAATCATTAGCAGACTGGAGTTTCGCTGTGGCGACCCCTAACCGGGAAAAGCTGAAAGACACAACAACAAAAGTACTGTTGCTTATCATTTGTCCTTACCAAAATTGTGTATAATATGTTCCCCTTGACCTTAGTCATTCATTCTTTCCTTTTTCCCAAAAATGTTATACCCTGCAAGTATGCATTAACAAATCCATGACACCCTTCATATATTAGTAACTTTCTGATCTCAGTTTTAATATCAACGTTAACTGCTGTTTTATTCACATTAACCCTTTCCTTTTTTGCATATTTATTCAGTCATGCTTGCAGATGTTCTTCGTGTTTCACTGTTGCAGTCAGCACATTTGGGTTATCTGCCCGCAGATAGCCCTCAGCCAGCCTGAATACCAGAGTCTTCGGATTTCTGCATCGGATGCTGTCGCTTCTTCCCTGATGTCAGGTTGTCAGGGGTATAAAACATGCAGCCGATGCCATTACATCAGTCTTTCTTGCTGTGCGGTGCCCGAAGCAGAAGCAGTTCGCAAGTGCCGGTCGACAGTCTCCTGAAATTTTCATTTTCGAGTTTCGGACCCAAAGTCTTCAAAAAAGATAAATACCCCGTTGGGGATCCTTTTTCTTGCCAACCGATGTCAGTAAAAGTTAACAATTGTCTTACCTGTGGAAAGCAAATACCTCATAGAGATTTTCATTCTTACTGCATCCCCTGTTTAGGCCCAGACCACGACGTCCCTCGCTGTCAGTTTTGTGCCTTGTTCAACGTCCAAACTATTCGTCGGGCTATTTTTTGCAGCCAATTACTTTCGTACTCTATCTCAGTACTCCGTAATGGCTTCGCTAAGCCATCCGACTACCGATCTTCCGAAAAAACGTAAGGATAAAAACAGTGACCGACTGCCTAGTTCCAAAACTGCCGACGACACTTCCGTTAAGCTAGTCACCAGTCCGCCGGTACTCAGTGAGGCGCTTTCGCAGCCCCTGATACCTGCTACTTCAGATTCGCAGGCCTTTACTGAGACCCATTCGGAGTGCCATATGCCACGAGATGCTTCTTCGATTGTGGAACCTGCGGATGTCTCTACCTTGGATGGGTCCGGAGCCGCTGTGCAGGCACCGGCTTCTGAGGGTGTATTCAGGCCTACAGACATTCATATTAAACCAACGCGCGTCATTTCCATCCAGAAGTACCGAATTCCTCAGGCCGAAAACTGGCACTATGCCTAGAAAACCGACGACCAAACCGCAGACTCAGGCCCATATGCCTAAAAAACAAATGCTTAGAATGGCTGAAGACCTTATTACCTTAATAAGGGGAAGCCAGCCTTCCCCCTCTAAGAGACCTAGAACCGATTTTCTTTCTGATTCTTCTGATCAGGAATCTGATATCTCTGCTCAGTCTGATTACCAGGATTTGCCCTTATCTGCTTATGAGGAGTCTGATGCAGAGGATTCCATTCCCTCTGCTTCCTCTCCAAAAGATTTTTCTTTCAGTGAAACCTTGCATACTCTTAGGGAGCATTTCTGCTGGGAAGGCCAGGATTATTCTGAGTCCAAAAAGAGACTTAGGGAATTCTTACTCCTGCCTCAACACAGGCCTTTGGCTATCCCTCCTGTTCTGGACATTGTAGATGATGCTTTTTTGGAATCTAGCCTTACCCCAGACACTTTACCTCCAGCTCCCAGAAAACCTGACAGGTACTACAGAGTACCTGACTCGCAAGTTCCTCTTCAAGAATCCTTCTGCGGATCCAGAGACCATTTCCCAAGGACCAAAAGGCATTAAGGCTACTGCTGCCAAAAATCCTACGCACAGATCTAAGCAGTGGGGGGCTCCCACTTCCAAAGTAGGGAGTAGTAAGCCACCCCCCCTACGGAAAAATGGCACAATGACTTAACCTTAACCCTTCCAAGCCCTGCTCAACTACCTGCTCCCTTAGGAGGAAAGCTCGGCCTGCATGCAAAAAACTGGGAGCTCATTACCCAGGACAAATGAGTTTTGAACATAGTTTCCCAAGGATACAGATTCCACTTCCACACACTACCAACCCCAAGTGGTTGGCCAGACCTACCCCCAAATCAGTGGGCGGACGCCCAACAGCAGGTTCTCTCTCTTCAGTATCAGGGCTATTCAACCTGACCCAGCAGAACAAAGGGGACAAGGTTTTTATTCAAGACTTTTTCTGGTTCCCAGAAAAGACAACTCCTGGTGTCCTATCCTGGACCTCTCTATTCTCAACACCTTTCTGATGGTTCCAAAATTCAAAATGCTAACTCTTCAACAGCTTCTTCCGATGCTAGCCAAGGATGCCTAGCTGGCAACCCTAGACTTAAAGGAAGCTTACCTGCACATCCCAATAAGAGGATCCTGCAGACAATACTTGCGTTTCAGGGTGGGCTCCATGCACTTTCAGTTCCCTGCACTTCCCTTTGGCTTATCTACTGCGCCCAGGGTGTTCACAAAGTGTCTAGCTCCAGCCATTGCATTTTGCAGGCAGAGAAATATTCAAATTTATCCATACTTGGATGATTGTCTGATTCAGGCAGAAAACCAGGACTTGCTATTACAACACCTGGCATTTGTAAAGAAACTTCTAACCTCACTGGGGTACACCATCAACAAAAAGAAATCTCACCTAGTACCCTGCCAACAGATTGTATTCCCAGGAGCAAGCTTGAACACAACTTCCCAGATGGCATTCCTCACTGCGGAGAAACAAGTTTATTTGACAATCTACTTCAAACTATTGGCCTCAAAACCCCAGCTGTCTGCAAGGAAAACACTGCAAGCTCTGGGGTTCATGGCCTCTTGCATTCTGCTAATTCCGTATGCAAGACTGCATATGAGGAAACTCCAGTGGTATCTAAAAAGCCTATGGTGTCAACATTCTCAGGACCTGGAAACAATGATTTTTATCATTCCTTGTATAAGGACAGAGTTCCTTTGGTGGGCAGAGGCCTACTACCACAACAAGTGACTCCCTTTCACTCTACCCCCTGCCGCCCAAACCCTAACAACAGATGCATCAGACTATGTATGGGGGGCTCACATGGCAGGGCAGTGCATTCAGGGCAAATGGAACCAGAGACCGATGCATCTGCATATCAGTCAAAAAGAAATGTTAGCTGTACAGAATGCTCTGACAGCCTTCAAAGACTGTACTCTTCCAGGAAAACTATTGGTAAAGACAGACAACACCACAGTTATGTGGTACGTAAACAAGCAGGGGGGAACCCACTCATACCCTCTCTGCAGACTAGCCATGGCTCTGTGGAACACAGCATTGAGCTAACAAGTACAGCTACAAGCACAATTCCTGCCAGGCAAACTAAATTCACTGGCAGACAACTTAAGCAGAAATTTCATGGACCCACACGAATGGAAACTAGAACACAAAATATTCAGCCTCTTGAGGAACAAATGGGGGACTCCAGAGGTAGACCTGTTTGCCTTCCCTTAGTTGAACAAATTCTGCACAAGAACTCCCCACAGCCAAGCTTGGAAAGTGGATGCCCTGTCCTTTACCTGGGAAAGCCTCTCGGGTTATGCCTTCCCCTCTGCCTCTCCTCTCGAAGGTTCTACTAAAGATCAAACAGGACAAGCCAAGGACAATACAGATTGCACCAGACTGGCCACACCAGCACTGGTACCCCCTCTTGTGCAGTATGACACTGCTACAACCATGGCACCTGCCTCAGACCCCTTCCCTGCTGTCCCAGCAGGCGGGCCAGAATGTTCATCGTGCATACAGCTGCAGTCATAACAGATGGGTTCTCCTGCCGTCAGGCGAGTCCTCGGTCGGCCGAATTCCAAAGTCTAGGTCCGGCGTCGGTTGTCGTCGCTTCTTCCCTGACGTCAGTGCGACAGGGGTATAAAAGAACCAGCCGACGCCATTTTCTTCAGTCTTTCTTGCCGCTCGGTGCCCGAAGCAGAAGCAGTTCGCAAGTGCCGGTCGGCCAGCTCCTGAGATTACGAATATTTCTCAACCGAAGACTTCTATAAAGCTAAGTACCCGCTAGAAACTTTTCTTGCCTCAGACCGATGTCAGACAAAGTTAATAATTGCATTTCATGTGGGAAGCAAATACCGCATAAGGATTTCCATTCCCTCTGTATACCTTGCTTAGGCCCAGACCACGACGTCTCGGTCTGTCGTTTTTGTGCTACATTCAACAGACGCACTATTAAGCGTCGGGCGGAGTTCGCCCAACACTATTTTGGCAAAAAGTTTAATTACAACATGTCGTCGGATACTCCGACTCCAATTTTGAGTAAACGATGTAAAGATAAGGACCGACATATGAGGTCCGCGACTTCTACCGAAACCACGCTAAAGCTGACTACATGTGCTCCGGTTCTCAGCGAGGCGCCTACGCAGACCCTGACTACCGATGACACTTCATTAGCGGTGTCTTCTGTGCCCGAGGTCGCAGGCTCTTCGGCCCACACCCCGACTACAGATACCGAAGCCACTCTTGGCAGGGAAACTCAGAGTTCAGACAGGCCTGCCACCTCTCAAGGTGTCTTCAGGCCTTCTTCTTCTTTTTCCATTAAGGCTTACACTAAATCTAAAGCAGCCATGCATTCTAAAAGACAAGCTCCACAAGGCCCCTCTCAGGGCCCCATGCCTAAAAAGCAGATGCTCAAAATGGCTGAGGATTTGATTACTCTTATCAGGGGTTCTCAACCCCCGGACAAAAGGCCCAGAGTGGAGGAAGAATACCTTTCCTCGGACCAGGCCTCCATTACTTCAGAGCATTCTGAGGACCACGAACATTCTTACTCCCCTTTCGAAGATTCTGATGCAGAGGAGTCCATTCCCTCTGCCCCTGAGGATTACTCTTTTGGGGAAACCTTGCATACCTTAAGGGAACACTTCCACTGGGAAGGCCAAGAGTACTCAGACTCCAAGAAAAGGCTCAGGGATTTCCTCTTGCTCCCTCAGCACAGGCCTCTGGCTATACCTCCTGTCTTAGACATACTAGATGATGTGTATTCAGAGGCTAGCCTTAACCCAGATTCTTTACCTCCAGCTCCAGTCAAGCCTGACCGGTATTACCGGGTTCAGAATTCATACCAATTCCTATACAAAAGCCATGCAGCTGACCCAGAAACTATTTCACAGGGTCCCAAGGGAATTAAGGCCTCCACTGCCAAAAATCCATTACTTTCAGAGAGAGATTCCAGAGCTTTAGAAAGGTGGGGGAAAAAGGTATACACCTCGGCCACTTTAACCATGAGGGCATTAAACTGTCAGTTCCATATGTTAAAGTATCAGCAGTTTTTGTTATCTCAGTTTAAAAGCAAAATGTCTCAACCTGAACAACCAGACTTGAAGGAGTTGCAGGATTTGTTGCACAGTGCAGAGCAAGTGGGTAAACATACCTTGCAATGTGGTTTTGATGCTTTAGAGGCCCCTTATAGAGCTGCTGTTACAGGATCAGTCATATGTAGACATGCTTGGCTCAAAGAGCAAACCTTACCAGATCATGTCAAAGCTAAATTACTAGATGCACCTCTTCAAAAGGATGTATTGTTTGGTGTTAAAGCTGAGGAGGTATTAAAGAAAATGGAGGAAAAGGCAAAATCAATGCAAACAGTGAAAGATTTCCTACAGGTACAACCTCCACGTTTCAGTAAAAAATTGGTCCTTTCCAGCCACGGACAGACCTCAAAGAGGTAGATACAGGCGCCCGAGAGGTAGAGGGCAATCTCAAGGATCATTTAGAGGCAGACAATGGCAAACACCTACACCAAGAGGGGGTGAGGATAGTTCACAGCCATTCAGAAAAGACCCAATGACTTTCCCCTTTGCATGCCAAGCAAGGCTCAAATGGCAGCACCTTTAGGCAGAAAACTGGCATTATTTTCAAAAAATTGGCATATTGTCACAAAAGACAAATGGATCCTGGACATTATAGACAGAGGCTACAGATTTCACTTTCACACCCTTCCAAAAATGAGAGGCATGCCAAACCTGCCACACAAACAAAGGGCAGAGGCACAAAAACAAATTTCAGATCTCATGGACATGAAAGCTATTCAGGAGGTACCTGCACAAGAACAGTGTCAAGGTTTTTATTCCAGACTGTTCCTGGTACCAAGGAAGGGCAAAAATTGGAGACCTATTTTGGACCTATCCATCCTAAACACATATTTACTCGTACCAAAGTTCAAGATGCTCACATTACAGCAGCTTCTTCCCATGCTGGGCAAGGAGTCTTGGCTGGTGACACTGGACCTCAAGGAGGCATACCTGCATGTCCCAATCAGACAAGATTGCAGAAGATACCTCAGATTTCTTGCAGGTTCATCCCATTATCAATTCTCTGCATTGCCCTTTGGCTTATCTACTGCGCCCAGAGTGTTCACGAAATGCCTGGCATCAGTAATTGTCTTCTGCAGACTTCAAGGGATACAAATATACCCATATCTGGACGACTGCCTGATCCAAGCGGACAGCAAACACACCCTTCTGAAACACCTGGCATTTGTAATAATGTTGTTGAAATCTCTGGGATACACAATCAACAAAAAGAAGTCAAGACTAATACCCTCTCAAACAATAATTTTCCTGGGTGCCAGCTTGGATACAAACACCCAGATGGCCTACCTCACGCCAGAGAAACAAGGGCAATTAACTCAATACTTCAGAAAACTGGCAACCTTCACCAGGCTGACTGCAGGGAAAATCCTGCAGGCTCTGGGATTCATGGCATCTTGCATCCTACTAATCCCATGTGCAAAGCTGCATATGAGGAAACTTCAGTGGTACCTAAAATACTTATGGCCTCAACACAGCCACAGTTTGGAAGCAATCATACCACTGATTCCATGTCTTCAAAAGGAATTTCTGTGGTGGGCTCAAGCATGCCAAAGAAACATAGGTCTCCCATTCTGCAAGCCTCAAGCAAATCAAGTCATCACAACAGACTCCTCGGACTACGCCTGGGGGGCGCACATGACAGATCGGTGCATTCAGGGCAAATGGTCACAAAAAGAGAAGCACCCACACATCATTCAAAAGGAAGTGCTAGCAGTAATAAATGCTATTATGGCTTTCAAAGACCTACTGCATCCAGGGCAGCTATTGATAAGAACAGACAACACCACAGTGATGTGGTACATAAACAAACAGGGAGGAACTCATTCATACCCCCTGTGCAGACTAGCCATGTCCCTTTGGAACACGGCTCTGGAATTGCAAATCCAACTTCAATCACAATTCCTGCCAGGGAAGGAAAACACACTGGCAGACAACCTGAGCAGAAATATGACAGATCCACACGAATGGAAGTTGCATCCTCAAGTTTTTACAATGATAATTCAAGCATGGGGAAGGCCAGACATAGATCTCTTTGCCACCCACAGAAATTACCAATTGACAAAATTCTGCTCAAGGACCTTTCATCCACAGGCCTGGAAAGTGGACGCGCTCTCTTTCAGTTGGACAACAATGACGGTTTATGCCTTTCCTCCTCTTCCACTGCTGGCCAAAGTTTTATTAAAAGCCAGAGCAGACAGACCAAAGATGATTCTCATTGCTCCAGACTGGCCAAGACCACACTGGTACCCACTCCTGAGGAGCCTGACGCATTCCCCACCATGGATCCTGCCTCTAATGCCTCTTCCACTGACTCAGCACAACTTCAAAACTCTTCACAGTCAGCTGAAAACACTCAATCTAGAAGCATAGAAGATTCCTTAAATTCACAGCAGACCCTACTCTCCAAGGAGGTGCAGGATGTCATTTTAGAGGCCAGAAGGCCTTCTACTAGAAAAGCCTACTCTGCAAAATGGAAACGGTTTTGTGTCTGGAATCAGAAAAAGGGTCAGAATCCTGGAATACTGAATTTACCTCAAATACTACAGTACCTAGCCGAGCTGCTAAGCAGTGGACTTTCATTCTCCTCCATCAAAATCCATGCCTCAGCCATTTCTGCAGAGTACAACACTGATCCTCCTTTATTCTCTCACCCTCTCTTAAGACAGTTCCTCAGAGGGGCTAAGAATATAAAACCCCCAAGGAAGCAACCAGTACCGGCTTGGGACCTCAATTTCATTCTAGAAAAACTAACCCTGCCTCCTTCTGAGCCAGCTGCTCTAACAGATCTGCAATATTTGTCATGGAAAACAGCCTTCCTTCTAGCTATCACCTCAGCACGCAGGGTTTCGGAACTACAAGCCCTCATGGCTGTGCAGCCTTTCATCATTTTCCATCAGGACAGAGTTTCCTTACGAACCAATCCTTCATTTATGCCAAAGGTAGTATCCAGGGTAGCCTTGAATCAGGCTATCCACTTACCTACATTTTACCCTAATCCACAAAACAAAGGGGAGAGGCTACTACATTCCTTGGACATTCACAGACAGCTCTGTTATTATTTGGACAGGACAAAGCCTTTCAGAAAATCAGAGCAACTCTTTGTGTCCTATGCTACAGGTGCTCAAGGGAAGCCTATTTCCAAACAGACAATCTCAAAATGGATAGCCCACCGCATACGCTTTTGTTACTCTTTTCATGGTAAATCTGTACCTACAGGCATCAGATCTCACTCCACAAGGGCCACAGCTACCTCTGCAGCTTTCCTCAGGGGGGTTCCCTACCAAAGATATTTTGGAAGCAGCCACTTGGAGTTCTGTACATACTTTCTCCAAGCACTATCACCTACCTTTATACTCCAAAACTAGAGCGGGCTTTGCCACTGCAGTCTTGCAGGGCATCCTGGCTCCACCTAGTTCCACTTAGTGCCTACCACCCCTTTATTAGCTTTGGGATTCTACCCATCTGTTATGACTGCAGCTGTATGCACGATGAACATAGTACAGTTTTGTACCTACCATAAATGTAGATGTTCGAGTGCTAATACAGCTGCAGTCCAGGTTTCCCTCCCTCCTTCCCCTCTTGGGACAGGCCTTATGGCTAGCACCTCCTCATACAACGTCATTGGGGTATTCTTTTATGGTGTATTTGCTTGCAACTACTGTTTTTTGATTATATTGCATTTGCTTTACTACATAAATTTATGTTTTGCCTTCCTTCTGGGGGCACCTGACATCTGGGGCAAGAAAAACTGAAGAAAATGGCGTCGGCTGGTTCTTTTATACCCCTGTCGCACTGACGTCAGGGAAGAAGCGACGACAACCGACGCCGGACCTAGACTTTGGAATTCGCCCGACCGAGGACCCGCCTGACGGCAGGAGAACCCATCTGTTATGACTGCAGCTGTATTAGCACTCTAACATTTACATTTATGGTAGGTACAAAACTGTACTTTCTGCACCCTCAGCTTCAAACCCTGAACCTTGCAGCCTGGCTTATTCCTTGAGCTCTCCTCCAGCATCCCTCAGTAAGCAGGTGCTGAATGTCGATCTGGAGGCAAGGAGGCCGAGTACTAGAAAATCCTATGCTGAAAAGTGGAAAAGAATACTGTTCCTGGAGCCAGGCTCAGGGGATAGGCACAATGGTGCCCAGATTACCTCATATCCTAGAGTACTTAACAGAAATGCTCCACAAGGGCCTATCCTTCTCGTCAATTAAAATTCATGCCTCTGCCATTTCAACACATTATAATACTGAGCCACCCCTCTTCTCTAACCCCTTGCTAAAACAATTCCTTAGAGGGGCCAAAAATGTAAGAACCCCCCCCCCCCCCCAGAAGAGCTCCCACTCCAGCCTGGAACCTTAACTTTGTATTGGAAAAGCTCACTCTTCCCCCCTCTTTGAGCCAGCTGCTACAGCAAAGTTGAAATTCCTTTCTTGGAAAACAGCCTTCTTCCTAGCCATCACTTCAGCAAGAAGTGTGTCTGAATTACAGGCCTTCATGGCAGTGGAACCATTCATTGTCTTCCATGCGGACAAGGTTTCCTCAGGACTAATCCTTCCTTTATGCCCAAGGTGGTTTCTAGTGTGGCCCTAAATCAGTCCATTCATTTGCCTACTTTTTTCTCTAATCCACAAAACAAAGGGGAACGAATGCTGCACTCTCTGGACGTGCACAGACAACTTGGATTCTGTTTGGACAGGACTAAGCCTCTCAGAAAATCTGAACAGCTGCTTAGTTGGCTTTGCTGCAGGGGCAGAGGGGAAGGCCATATCAAAGCAAACCATTTCCAAATGGATAGCCCATTGCATTCATTTCTGCTACAAGCACCATGGAAAACCTACCCCACAAGGAATAAGATCACATTCCACCAGGGCTGCATCTACCTCTGCGGCCTTTCTCAGAGGAGTCCCTACCAGGGACATCCTAGAAGCTGCTACCTGGAGCTCTGTATATACCTTCACCAAGCATTACCACATGCCTATCTTTTCTAAATCCAGAGCTGGATTTGCCACTGCAGTCTTGCTGGGCTTAATAGCTGACCCTAATGCTCTTTAACTTTCTCCTCCCTTCCTTAGCTTCGGGAATCAACCCAAATGTGATGGCTGCAACAGTGAAACATGAAGAACATAGTACAGTTGTGTACACTTAACATAAATGTAGATGTTCAAGTGTATTCACTGATGTTCATCGTGTTTCACTGTTGCAGTCATTACTCTTGGGTTATCCTGCTGGCAGGCTACCCTCAGTCAGCCAGAATTCCAAAGTCTAGGTCCGGCGTCGGTTGCTGTCGCCTCTTCCCTGACGTCGGTACGCCAGGGGTATAAAAGAAGCAGCCAACGCCATTTTCTCCAGTCTTTCTTGCCGCGCGGTGCCTGAAGCAAAAGTAGTTCGCAAGTGCTGGTCGGTCGACTCCTGAGATATTCAAATCCGAATTTCAGAACCGGAGTCTTCATTAAAGCTAAGTACCCCGTTGGGGAAACTTTTTTCTTGCTCCAGACCGATGTCAGAAAAAGTTAATTGTATTTCTTGTGGGAAACAAATACCTCATAAGGATTTTCACACTTACTGTATTCCTTGCCTAGGCCCTGATCACAACATTGCTAGCTGTCGGTTTTGTGCTAGATTTAACCAATGCACTATTAAGCGTCTGTTCAATTTTGCATTTCATTACTTTGGCCGAAGATTTAATTATATAATGCCGTCGGACCAGCCGACAACCGGAGTTTACAAAAAACGCAAGGACAAGGAAAAGGATAAGGCATCCGAGGTCCAAAACAGACGACGAGGCCTCTGCTAGGCCAGTCGCCGGTTCTCAGTGAGGCGCTTTTGCAGCCCCTGGCGCCTGCTACCTCAGAGCCACAGGCCGCTTCCGACTCCCATGTGGAGCCGACTGGGCCTCTGGATACTCAAGGTATTGGACACTCGGAAATCATTCCCTCAGATGGGTCTGAAGCTGCTGAGCAGGCATCGGCTTCTGAGGGTGTCTTCAGACCTACACAACTATATATTAAGCCATCTTCAGATTCAAAGACAAAGACTAAAGCAGCTCTAAAGACAAAGAAACAAGTACAGCATTCTCCTGCTCAGACTTCCATGCCGAAAAAACAGATGCTCAAAATGGCCGAAGACCTAATTAGTTTGATCAGGGGCTCCCATCCCCCTCCTGATAAGAGGCCTAGGCAAGAGACAGAGTATGATTCTTCTGATCAGGTTTCTATTTCCTCTGATTCCTCTTCTGAACAGGATTACTCCATGCTTCCCTTTGAGGATTCTGATGCTGAAGAATCCATTCCTTCAGCCTCTCCTCCTGAGGATTATTCTTTTGGGGAAACCCTGCATACCATGAGGGGAGCATTTCCACTGGGGATTTTTCGAAGTAGATTT